>NW_009711650.1:0-42515 GCF_000703405.1 Apaloderma vittatum
GGTGTAAAAGCGGGAGGAGGCTGGTGCAGCGCCGACACGTCTCGCCTCGGTGCTCCGAGCCCTGGTTCTCCCTGGCGCTCGAGGGACACGGTTTGACTCAGAAGCTCCTGCTCTCTTAGCAGTTCTTATACATCTTCCAGCAGTACTGCATGTGAGTTACTTTAAAGCAGGATAATAGGGGAGTTTTGTGTGTATGTGTCCACGGACAAGACGCAGGCATTTTTTGTTGCGGCTGAGCAGTGAATTAAAGGCAGAATTAAAAAGAGCAACAGTCACTTTCACCTATTTTATGCTTGGACATGTTTATACGTACATATCTTTTTATGTGTAACACGTTATGTTGGTGAAAGTTTGAGACTTCTCAGGCTATAAAGAGTGAAGGAAATCAAAATGAGCAAAGCGGTTTTAGTTCTCCTTGCTCTGTGTGCGAGCAATTAAAGACTATGCACACATATAATTTGAGCCTATTGGTAACTGCAAAAATTAAAAATGCACTGTTTGCATACCTCTGCAGCTTTCGCGTGCTACCAAGTTGTCACCTCCACATGCAGTAAAAGTCCTGGCGTTTTCTCTTGTATGTCTTTCTTTTTCACATGTTTCAGTTAACAGAATCTTCACAAGTCTCTTTTCCCTTTCCTGTTTAGAGATATTGTCTTTTTAGAGCAAAAATGTGTTACTAAATTATTGTTTGTGTTTAAGCTAGGCTCATAATTTTCTTTTAGGCATTATCTCCTGGTGCTTAATCAAGTTTTGAGAATATTTCTATTTCTAAAAAAAAAAATAGCATCCGTTTTCACCTGTTAGAGGTCAGAAGGACTTGATACTCAGTCTTATAATTTTAATCCTTCCCTGCAAGGTTGTTTTGATGTGTTGCAAGTAATTTATGTAAAGAAATATATTTTAACGTTGACATTAGCTACATCAAAAGGCAAATTTGCTGTAGTGACTCCATCAATTAAAAAGTACTTGCCTACAGTAACATGACCTTGCAAATGACATCGATAGTTAATATGATCGTTAGTCATTAACAGTATTATTATATTCAAAAATGTAAATTTGTTGCCAGAATCCACATATTTACCGCTTTTCACGTTTCATTCTTCAGTGTTTTCACATCTTGTATAAAATGGTCAATTAATTTTCATCCTTTAATCTTGTACAGAAATATTTTTAATTTGTTTAGTTTGGTCAAGTGGACTTAAGAAAAATAAAAGTTTTTTCTTTTTCTGTTTTTTTTTTCTTTTAGCAAATTTTTCTTTAATTCTGTAGTAACAGAATGTAAACTACAATAGTTGAAATAATCTCTGGAGTGTACTCATTATTCAAATTTACCAATAATCAGAAAAAAGTCTCGTACTTGTCCCACAAATTTAGGCTGAAGGTTTCTCATACGACAAAGACCTAGTAAGGAATAACTCTCGTTAATACGTTTTTGTTTTCTTCTAGATTTGTCGGCATTAATGCATCTGACATAAACTACTCAGCTGGTCGATATGACGCTTCAGTTAAACCCCCATTTGATATAGGTTTTGAAGGTGTCGGTGAAGTGGTAGCGTTAGGACTCAGTGCTAGTGCTGATTATACAGTGGGTCAAGCTGTGGCCTACGTGAAAGCAGGTTCCTTTGCTGAATACACAGTTGTGCCTGCCAGACAAGCAGTTCCTCTACCCTCTGTGAAACCTGAGTTTCTTACTTTAATGGTGAGTGGCGCTACCGCATACATCAGTTTGAAAGAGCTGGGAGAGCTGTCTGAAGGCAAGAAGGTTCTGGTGACAGCAGCGGCTGGAGGAACGGGCCAGTTCGCTGTGCAGCTTGCAAAGAAGGCAAAATGCCATGTAATTGGAACCTGCTCCAGTGATGAAAAAGGTGGTTTTCTGAAATCCATCGGCTGTGACCGTACGATCAACTATAAAACTGAAAATGTTGAATCTGTTCTTAGGAACCACTACCCCGAAGGTGTGGATATAGTGTATGAATCAGTTGGGGGAAAGATGTTTGACTTGGCTCTTAACTCCTTGGCTACCAAAGGGCGTCTGATAGTTATTGGGTTTATCGCTGGCTACCAACACCCTACTGGCCTCACGCCCATTAAAGCAGAGTCATTGCCAGCAAAACTATTGAAGAAGTCTGCCAGCATCCGGGGTTTCTTCTTGAACCATTACCTTTCTGAATACAAAATGGCTCTGAAACACTTGCTCGAGATGTGTGAAAGAGGAGACCTGGTTTGTGAGGTGGACTTTGGAGACATGTCTCCGGAGGGCAAGTTCACTGGCTTGGAGTCTGTATTCCGTGCTGTAGATTATATGTACATGGGAAAAAACATTGGAAAGATTGTAGTTGAATTACCTCACTCTGTCAACAGTAAGCTGTAAAAACAGAACAATGATATAAATCAGAGGAGAGAAAATGGGCACTTTATGCTACAGAATTACTAGGAACAATTTCTTTTTTTAAGCTTAGTAATGGATATTATATTAAAAACAGCATTAAGGTGTTAATAAAAAATTTTATGGTTTTTTTTTTCTTTTCTTAAAAATGCTTGAATTGGTGGCGGGAGCATGGACTTAATGGGACTGTGTTTGAGTCTGTCACTTAGGCTAGTGTGAGACACGAACATTGTTCTTGACAGAATAAGTCTTGATGCAGAGGCAGATTTAGTCTGTCAGACTGGTTTGATAAGACTTTATATATAGTTCAGCTCGGAAAAAAAAATTCTTTCAGCAATTTTGATTCCCTGATTAAAAATAAAAATGTTAGAACAAGACTAAGTAAAGAGTTGTATCTTGCGGTTGTTTTATTAATCTCTTCAAGTTTCTGGAAAAAAAAAATGCTGTTGATTTTTTGTCATGAACACAATAATCCTAATTTGGTTGCGCTATGGATCATAGTAATATTCCTTGACTGGTTACACAGAGAAATTTATCCTCTAGTTCTGACATGTCAGTAATATTAAGAAAAACAACTTGAGAATTTTTTTTTAATTATGTCTTTCGTAACTATAAACAACAGTGCAATTTTCTTTTAAATCTTTAACTACAAGTTGCAACATAATCTCCTGTTCTTGCCTTTTCATTTGCTACTGTTGCTGTTTGCTGTCAGGTCTCCCCTTTGGTCAATATTACAAAGTTACTCGAGTGGGGTTTTGAGCCATGTTCACACCTGTTCAGGTCCTGTGTATTTTATGAAGATTTAATAAAGTTTAAAAAGCTGTTTAAATATTTGTGGCATTTATTCATATTTATACATATTTTGCTGACTAGCTCCTTTGTAGATAATCTCTGTGTTGTAGCATTTTTTGACTGATGGTTCTTGATGTGGCTTGCCATAATCAGGCTGCTACTTCTACTTTTACGGAATATTGCTTCTGCAGAAGCCCTGTTGCAAACAGTAAGACCATTTTAAATCTACAGTCACAGTACTTCGTACACATATGGATGCTCAGCCATAGATTAACTAGTAGGTGCACTTAAAAGGTTTGGTAAAGTTTTGAAAATTCTTCCTCATTTAATAGATATTATTAAGGGTACGCAGAATGGGAATTCCAGCAAGAAGTGTAAGATTTTCCAGGACAATAAAATACTTCAAACTATGCTTGTTCTGCATCTATTTTTCCATAGCAAATGTTTAAGATCTTAAAGTCTGATTTGGCCACATCTTTTGAAATTTTTAGACATTTATATGCAGTTGGAGAGATGGAAATTTCCTAAGATCGTATATCTAATAATATACATAACGACTGACAGATACTGTCTCGGGGTTGAAGGATAAAATCCAGGATAAACTTAATCTTTGGGCATTATTCAGGACTGACTACATGGCAATTTAAAAAGTAACATGTACAAAAATCTTATATTTTACATATATTTTCTACAGGCAGTAGAAAAAGTATTTAGCACATTCTTACTGTAATTTTTTAGTGTGCGTGTGTCATTAACATCCTAAAGAATTGCATATAACAAAGAACTGTCCCCTTTTTTGGGCTGTGTGTGACTACCAGGCTTAGTCCCTCTTTGGAGGATTCTGAGGAAAGGCAGAAAGGCTTGAGTCTTTTTAACCATTTCTCTTTTACTCAAGCTGAGCATCAAACCACTAACATTTTTGGTTTTGCCAAGATGTGCTGTTAAAAGCATGCTTCCTCTTTGCCCTCTAGTATTACAAATACTGCAGTGTTTCGTGTGTTTTGCATAATTAGAAAGGTGTATTGGACTTCCAGCTGGGCACTAGAAAGATGCAAACATTCAAGGACCATACAGGATAAGAGTATACAGAGTTCTTACTGTTTTATTCCTAGGCCCTGTTTTCATAGTCAGAGAAAAAACAGTGCCCTCGGTCAATACAAGCTAAAAAAAATTAAAAAGGCTGTTTGGGATATACTAGGGCAAAACAAAAATAGAAAGATTACACTTGGTTACATATGTGATACTCACAGGAGAGTTGCGTGGGTAAAAATTTTTCAAATTAAGTTCCTGCAATCAAGTGCCAAAACCCATCCAAGAGGTGTTGATCACTCACTGCCAGTTCAATAGGTATAGGTGTTTCCAAGGCAGTGAATTCCAAACGTCTTTGTTGTAAAGAATTCTTCTTGAAACAGGATTCTGTTCGAACATACAGCATTCTACTTTCTTTATAATATGTTACTTTATATATAAACATCGAGTAATGCAACTGCCCCAGGCTCTTTCACTGGTCAAAATAAGGCGAGGGAGGAAGCTTTGGAAGGTTTATATATATATATTCAGATACGGCATTTTGTTGATTTTAATTTTGGCTTCAGGCTTATTATTTAGCACTTTCATACTGATTACAGGATTAATTAGACTTTAAATTTGTTATATGCAGAATTCGTATGGCAAGTGTACTAATTTCATAGCCCTTTTGGTGTCTGGGTTGGGCTATGGCCATTGGGCTTGTCCTTCCCATCAAATGCCTCTGTTAAGCTAAAGGGGTAACTCAGTATATACGTGATTTCTCTTCCATGAATGAATCCAGAGTGAAGAAGTAATTTTTTGTTTTTAAAGATATGATTTTTATTGTTTAGATTGCTGAAAGAGAGCATTATTGACAGGGAGAGGGTGAAAAAGTATTTCTGGAACACACAGATAAGGCTTCTCTGCCGAGATTCATAATAATTTTCGGTTTGCAGGGTGAAGAAAAGCCAACTTATTTTTATTTAAAAGTATATTCTGCAAACTTACAGTTATGGGGGCAGGGCGGACTTTTAATAAGTAAGCTATGATGGATTTAAATAATGTTTAAATATTAGATGGATAGGAAAATGTATGTGGCATGCACACACTGAGAGGTTTAAATGATGATAGGACATCGAACATACAAGGAAAAGAAATACTGTAGAGTCACAGCAAGGGATTAATAACAATACACTTAATATGCTTGCAAAAAAGGTGTATTAAAAGCTGTGTGCACAGTGGGGACTTAAATGATTAAAAATAATAATGCATTTGCCTGGGAAGTACTAAGTATACTATATGTAGAGAGCAGGGATTTAAATAATAATACTATTAATAATAGCAGCTCATTGAGATGTGGTTGCTAGCACTACATCCTAATTTTACCTTTCTAAATGAATTTGCTACAGAGGAATCTGGCATTGTTTGCTAAGGCTAATAACAGAATTTCCCTTTCCTACACACATATGCTTCCATGGAAAAACAACAAAGAACTAGATGAAGAGCTGGCTTTTTTCCTGAGTCTGTCACATGTGTGCATACGCGCGCACGCGCACACGGACACACACGTACTCACTCTCTCCTGGCCTGCAACCCTCAGCACATTTTACAGATATGCTTCCTACTTAATTGCTATGCTGGAATCTCCTAATACCTTTCTGAATTTAGACTTCTGCCAAGCAATAGTTTGCTGTGTATTTGTACATGTGCATATACAGATACATGTAATGTATGTGTTTAATAAGTGGATGTGAATAACTGCTGTGTCATGTAAATACAAATAATTACAGTCTCTCAAGGAAAAGTTTGCAGTAGTGTTTGTGATTATTATGTATATTCCTACTTCTGTCTGAGGAGTAAAGAAATTTCTCTGCTGAATAGCTGTTAGTATCTATTTTACAAGATTTACTCATTTTCAGGTACCTAATGTAGCTGCTAGCATGCATGCACGACAATACAATTTATATGGTAAATGGAACCAAATAATGGCTTCACTGAATGTTATGGCTGCACTGAAGGGAAATGTCACGGTAAATAGCTGCCAAATTATGGATCATGCCGAAGTGTCACAACTGCACTAAAGACAAATAGCACTAGAGGCTATTGCCACTGTGACGCTTTTGAGTTATGAAGAAGAGGAGCAGCCTGATGTGAGCCTCTTTGTGTCCTCATTATAGCAAAGGGTTACTGGTGCAGCGTACAAGAAAACCTAGTCCTACGTGGTGGCTAGTTATTAATCTGTTCTTTTCGAATCTAACAGCTGTAGCAAACCAGAAAATCTTTTCCTTGCTGTATGAATACATACACACATACACACACACACACACACACACACAAAGAAAGAAAAACTTGCAGGTTTTATGAATGTAAATGTGTACGGGAAATGACTGGTAATGGAAAAATGTTGTAATAAAATAATCTAATCAAAGAATATTATTAAATTTAACATCGTATGTGTCTGAAAGCTTTAGTTTCTTCTTATGCAGATAGATGTGTGAAATATAAGCAATAATGCACTTTCTCTCTTTGTAAAGACTTGAGTAGTAAGGACATTACCAACTAAATTGCTTCTTCTAAACTGAAGTGTGTCCCGGTTTCTTTCATTTTAATGGGAGGGTAATAAAGATGAAAGACTAACATTTTAACTGATGGATCCCTTAAGCTACAGAATCGAAATTTATTATGTTTTGAGGGAATATGCTAAATCCTGAAATGTGGAAAGAAGCAGGGAAATCCCAGGTAAAATAAAAGCAAAGTAACCTTTTTTTTATTACATACTTTTATGGATGGAAAAATACATACTGCTCTTACCTGAGTTGAGAAAACAATATTGGTCTCTCTTTGGGCAAAAAAAAAAGGAAGGGGGAAGTATTTGGTGGGGTGGGAAAGAGATTTGGAAATGGAGGGCCATCACTCAGCAAGTGGTCTCTTCTTTCTAGGATCGCTTTTCAGACCCTGCCTGCAGTGTTCAGGGAAGTGAGTTTGATGCTCTGCACACCATTGTACGCGCCACAAACGTACCATCCATAATATAGCACAATTGTCGGCTGCTGTTTTACAGAGGGGCCGGGGCTGAACAATCATGGTGGATAAATTACTTTTCTATTCTACAGCAAGTGGCCTTCCTACCATGTGAAGCTTAAGGTCACTGGCAGGGCAGCGAGGGGGAAGCTTATATATTAGTTAACTCTAATGCACTAATAGTGTTCAGATAGAGGCACTATACCAATTAATTATGGTTAGGCTTGTTCTTTGAGATAGGGGTGATGACTTGAAGACTTAGGGAGTTGAGATATGTGTATACGTGCATGTATATATATGTATTTCGCTTTCACGCTACTCCCCTTCTTGCTGTAATATTCCTGTAAGTAACTTGCTTTTCTTTATTCTTTAGTACTTGCATTAAAGCCTTCAATATTCATCATTGCAGGTATCCAGATTTCAGAAATAGGAAAATATTTTTTAAATATTTTTAAACTGTAGCAACACATTCTGCTCACAATTTTTACAGTGTAGTCTGTAGGGAGAGGAAGAAAAACCTGTCAAAAATTAGGTGGAACATCCTTGAATGGCAATTAGCATGCCCAGAATTTATTTTATGTACAACGCAGTGGCAAGTAGCTGCTTCTTATTAAATGAAAATCCTGTATTATGTACTTCAGGAACATTCCAACTAATGAGTATGTAATGTCCTTACTATAACACAGAACTTCTTTTTGTGTTCACAACCACAAGATGCTGGAAACTTGACAAATGATATCATTTAAGACAGATGCCTGCCTTAGGGACCTGTTTTTTGGCTTCCTGTTTCTGGTTTTTATTTCAATAACATTTGTAATTGCCACAGGATCTGTACCTGTGTAGTGTTTTAACCCCTTCACATATACTCCATTGCATTAACTCCTTGCGTACATACTTGGGAATCTTTTTTTTTTCCTTTTATTTTTTTTTTCCCCTCACCAGCTGGTATGTTCTTCCTGCCTCTCACAAGCTGAATTATGCACATAAATAAAAGCTGGGCCTTATTAAACCAGATGAAGTGGTAATGTTAGAGGGGCTAAACACTTACTGCACTAGCTGTGTTTTACTAGTACAGAAGTACACGTAGACCAGGCCCAAGGCAAAAAATAAGAAACTGTCAGGTACAGCCTGCTGATTCTCAGTGACTGACAACAAAATTCTGTGTACGCAGCCTAGGCACACAATGCCTTGATCTGAGATATGCTTTCCAATGTATATTTCCCCTCTCCATCCCCCTTAAAATCACAGTCTTTATTTAGGTTATAGGGCAGGAGGCTTTTTGACATCACTGCAATTGATGCTGGATGTTATCAGGGGTATTTTGGCAGCTTTGGTTCAACATGAGTTGTAAGCCTATGCTGTGCCTCCAGCAGAGTCTACTTCAAGTAAAGTCTTTATCACAGGACAACAATTTTCAGCTGTCCAGGCGCTCAGCATGGATCCTGGCAGACTACAAGAAACCTTCCTGCAATCCAAAGGTTTTGGTGTGGTGGCTTATAGCATGTTCTCTCTCTGTCTGGCTTTTTTGTAGGTCTTGCAAACGAACATTACAAATGGGCTGTGTATGAGAAGCTTATGTGGTTCTGCATAGCAGAGACTTCACTGGGAAGCTTTACTAAATCCTGCACATTGCTGTAGTAACAAATAAAGGCTTGGAAGAAGCATGAGTTCTTGGCACTTACTCTGCAGGTGAGAATTTTCTAGTTGTCAGAAGCACTTAGCTCCCCTGGAATGACAGTACTTTCTGATGTCTTTTTGAAGCAAAAACTTTACATGCAACCCTTCTGTCACAGGACATGTAGTCTCATTGCACCTGTGCTCTTAAACCAAGTTTGTCCTGTGAAGTGTTGAACCTTATCTTTCTTCAGAACTGGAGCTGAGGACTCCGAAAACCTCAGGAAACTTCTCAGGTTTACTGCAGGACCAGACAGCACATCAAGCAAACATGCCCCCTGGGCTTTCTGTGAAAGAAGGAGGAGGTCTTTATCTTCCATCACAAGTGGGAGGTCAAAAGAACCAAGCAAGTGCCAGACCAAGTCACTTCTGCTGTTCTAGAGTTCATTTTCAGAAGAAGTAGGCAGGCAAACAAATCTCATTAGGCATTACGGGGATCTGTGCACAGGCTTCTTGCGTGCTGTCTTAAAACTGTACCCTTAAGGGTCTAATTCACAAGGGGAATAGAAGGAAAGGAAATTTGTATGTTTTCTGGAAGCAGTAAGACATGACATGCAGCACAGTTCTGGCTGATTACAGCATGCCTCAGGTGAGCTGGGAGGCATGAGGCTGTGAGCCAAGTGATTTCAACCACCCAAGAAAGAGAACTCCACAGAAATGCATTATGTGGCGTGTCTGATTGCGGCAAAGAAAAACACTTCGACTTCATTCACGTTGGCATGATATTATTGGCATAACTGTTTCTGGCAGCCTATCAAAAAGTTTTATTTGCATCCAGAGTTTTGAAAGCCATTTCATAATATTAAACAAGGATAATGCTGAAAACGTCTGGCTTATTTTCCCCTTGACACCTATGTGTAATCCCTCATTGAAGCCCTAATGTGAGGAGTTCTCCTTGGGTTGTGCGACTTTTGAAATAAACGCCACATACAAGAAACGTTATGTACCTCCCCTCCCTGCATAGGGTGTGGCAGGAGTAGCCAGAAGGAAGTGAATAAAGTATGTTATTTTTCCTGTATTCTCAGTAATCAAGATACAGAGTCAGTTATTGGTTGTTAAGTTATTGTAAGAAGTTATTTGACTTCTTACTGAGCTGGGAAACCTCAAACTGCTATCACAAGTGCCTACAAATAAAAGAGATATTGAGTCAGTTTCCTCTCCTGGGAGTGTAAATGAGGAACAAGAATAACACTCTTGAAACAGTGTAAAAAATGTCTCTGAGGAGAACCTGGCTCTTACATCTGTGTGTGTTTGGGTATATTCACACTGCTGGAAAAAGCAATTCTAACGTAGACCTGCCTAACCTCAAATCGTAGTGAAATTTCCCAGGGCCACCCAAAGTCTTGGGAAATTCAATGTGGTTGGAGTCACTGATGTTGTAAGAGCTATGGTGGCAACAGCAGCAGCTTTGCAAGTTGCGAGCTCTTGGATGACAGACAGTGGCAAAATAAGCCTTACTCAAGAGAAACTGCTAAAAAGGCAACCCTCCAGTTCTCGGATATTACTTTTCTCTAAAGGAATTCTAGTGTGAGGGACAGATTATTGACCATTCTAGTTTAAAAAACAACTAAATATTCCTCCTTTTCCACAAAGGTGAAACTGTAGCAATACAAAACAATTCAGCAGTTGTTCACATGGTATGAACCAGAATCCTATAAGGTGAATGGAAGGCTGTGGATAAAACACACTGTAGAGAAAAAGGTTGTGTCTAGCAGGGGCCAAAAAGGATCTAGCAGGGGCCAAAAAGGACGGTGGGGTGGTGTTGAGTTCAGGTGACTGGAGGAAAGCCAAAGTTTGTGCTTCACCTCAGATAAGTTCCACAAGTAGCAACAGGCTTTTTTTTTTCCCCTATGCAAATCGTATACAGTCCTAAATCCAACAGCAGTACTTCACAAATACTTTGCGGTGAGAACTAATGTCAATGTCCTTGCTTTCTAGATCCTTTTCTTCTACCTTCCTGGCATTATATCCCATTTTCAACTAATTACAGACACATGCAAGGTGGAAAAGTGAAGGCAATGATTTCTTTGCTTCCAGAAATACAGTCAGAATTTCAGCTGTCATATATAAATGACAGTGGTACCTCTTAAAACTTCCAGTAAGCAAAATGTTGATAGTGCCTTCATGATGGCTGGAGGGAAACGAACACTGTCATTCAGGCTTAGATTTCTTGGGGACTTCTCAGCATAATTTTGCTGGAGTACAACCGATGTTCACACTTATCCAAATGATGGGAAAGTTTCTTGGTCCCTGAAAGCCAGCCTTACTATATTGGAGGAGATACAGAGAATGGTACTTTCCCAGTGCTTTTCTATCTATCACACAGCAAGTGGAAAGATTGAACAGCCCCCAGTTCTGACACTTGTACATCAGGCAACATGCACAAAGCTCTGAATGATTTTAAGGCAAACAAGCATATTTGCACTAAGAACATGTCTCACTCCAAGAAGAAACAGTCTTGGAGCACTGTGAGTGAATTAATCTTTTTGCTCAACTCTGTACTTAAAAAAATACCCACCAACCCTCACACTCAATCTTATTGATACTCTGCCCCAGCGCTGCCCTGGTTCTGTGCCTGGCAGGCTGGCTTTGCTCTGAAGCACACCAGCTCTCCATACCTTGTGTATTTTAATGTCGACACTGATCTTCAATCAGCGTTGCCCTGGCCTTCCAGTGAAAATATGCCAAAATGTCACAGGTTTCCAAATGAAATGCAAATACTGAACTTTCTGAAATTTACTGATAGTATTTTAGTCTTTTACTGCATCTGAGCTGTACCAACGAGACACAACGGAAACAAGGGTTTAAGATTCCTGACAGCAAAGGTAAAGCTCTTCGCGCTTGCCACTCCACAGATGTCTCAGCTGGATGGTTCTGTAACACTTCCCAAGAAGAATATGAGTCCTCTGCTTGCTCACTCTCTCAGCATAACAAAAAGAAGTGATGAAATACTCAAAGTCAGGTCAGCCTACCTTTTGTCGTACGTAACTGTTATTACACAGATGTCACGGCAGCAGGTGCGAAATAAATACCTGGATAATAGAAACCATTTGCTTTTTCTTTAGCCACAGGCATCAGGTCTGATTTACTGGTGGCTGGCAGCTAGAGAGCATGGAAGAGCCAGGTCTCTATAGCCAGCCTTGCGTTTACACTCTCAGAGGTGGGAAAAGATAGCCACAGTTGAAGCTGTTCTGGAGGAGACCATCTTATTTTTCTCCCATGCCCTCCTCCCCATGCTCCCTACTATTCTGCCAGAGCAGGGAGATTTAGCAGAGCCATGAATCTATACTTATGTGCTGCCCTTTCATCATTTGGACCTCAGTGGATGTACACAATCTGGAGCAGTCTTTGCTCAAGGCAAACAAAGTAAAGGAGGAGAGTGACATTTCAGTCTTTCATTGCAGAGTCATTCAGGTCACTCATCGAAATTATAGACACCAGCTCCAGCAGTGTTAACAGCCAACTTTAGATTATTAACCATCCTTGGATAGCAGTACATTTATGGTGCCAGCGTGCAGAAAATTCCTCCAAATTACAGGGTGTCCTAACACAGCCAGTCAAACCACAGGGACCTCTAGATGCAGTAAGCAGTGTAATTAAACCTGTTTTTTCAGTTATACTTTCCTAGCAGCACTCAAAATACACTCTCGACCACTGGATGCTGCTCTTTGCATCAGGCTGTGAAAGGAGGGAAGAGGGAAAGATGCCTTAACAATAGCTCATTAAGGAGACCTCAAACATTTCCTTTTATTGCATTATTTATGTTTTGGGTGATAATAAAACACTATTTCCAGGGCAAAGTGCACTCAGGAAGCTTATTGGCCTGTAGGTGGTTTCATTTGATTAGATTTAGAAGGAGGAGGGCTACAGAAATTTATTTTAACTGCGACTTTCATGAAAGACCTGGGGTTTTTAGTTCCCCTCATCAGGTCATACGTTGTCAATACCACTGAGATCTAACAAACTTCATTAGCCCTTTCAAATATTTCTGGGAAATGCAGTGACCTTTCTTTTCCCTAAGGCTCTATAAGTTTTTCTTCACTGCAATGATCACTGGCATCCCTGGTAGATTCCATTTTTAATATAATGACGTTCTGCATACAAGCAAACAAACATGAAGAGGACCTAAAACATTTACGTTCCTGTGAAAAGATCATAAAGCTGATTCCACACACAAGAGTTCATATTAAAAAAAAATCAACCAAAAATAATAGCAATACGGAAAATGGTAATGAATGTTTATTCCCATTCCTTAAATTCTATTTTTATAGTTCGTCTTGCATTGCATTAATTACAGTATTTCCTCATATTCTTCTTTATTCTCCTACAGAGCTATTCAGTACGTTTTGTTACCTATGTACAGATCCAAGAACAAATTTTGGTCCTGGCCATGGAGTATTCACTCACTTTCAAATGTAAGTAAAAGAACCAAAACTAATTAACTGGAAACTGCAAGTGCTGAGAATTCTGTGTTTATTATAATTCAACTCCCGTCTCTTTAGCTTTACTTTCTGTTGCTTCTCTGCTATAAACATAACGCTAATGACTATTAAAGCTAAAAAAAAATAATAAAACCCCTGCAAAACACCAAAGCTGGAAGAGGCAGGAAGGGTAGAAACTATCGCACATTTCAAAGAGAACATGGGAGAATTTAGGTTAAAAATAGAGGCTGTATGACCTAAAGATTTGATGCCAGGTCTGCTGTATAGTAAGGAGAGGGACTCTAAGTTCATAGGCTGTGAATGGATCCCCACATCTGTATGTAAGAATCAGTTAAGAAACTAGACAACAACTAGAAAGAACTGCTCTTGTAAGGCTCTTGTAAGCCTTGAAACTGTCCACTAAATATGTTGAATGTGGAGAAGAACGGCATCTTGATACTAAATAAGAAAGCAGTGTTTATGTAGTTAATAAAAGTACAAATATGTTCATTATCTGAAATAGCCTAGTAGCTAAAAAACAAAAGAAACATGGGGAGGACAAAAGATTTCTGATTTTCAATATCATAGGATTAGTTTGACTGTATATACTGTTCACTGCCTTTCTGAATTACAGATCACTGAGATCTCCGTCCAGACTTACAATGTACTGGTATTCATCTTGTCAATGATATATACTCAGAGGGCTATTTCTCTAATTGATGGCTTCATCATTCAACTCAAGATGCATAAGGATAGCTATTGTTATCTAACACTAACTATCATATGTTCCCATTGTTCTACACTTCTCTCTTTGTCAATAGCATCCAAGATATCCTATCTAAATCTTTAAGATAGGAAAAGAAGAGTGCATTCTTTGTTGACTCCACACATTGCATTATTAAACATTTGCAAGCAACCTGCACATCTCCCCACTGGCATCTTTAAGTATTCAATTAAAATTGGACAAGAGAGTACACCAATACAAATAAATACTCAGCTAAATGAAGGCTTTGCATTGAATTCTTAAAGTATTCTAATTCAGGTCCTTGCTAGCAGGCACTCAGTTGAAATCAGGAGAGTGACGTGAGTGTGAGAATGAGCGGTGTATAAAAAGGAGAAGGCAGATTGCTTTATGGTGGAGTCATGGCAGAGGTTTGACAAGAAATGCTTCTCCCAATACAGCAAAGCAGGGAAGGAGAACCCTATTATATGGATGAGTGGGGCCGACAATGGCATCTTGTCATTCTAACTTGTATAAGTAAGCAAGCTTAATTGCGCCTTGTCTTTTCAAGATGACTTTCCACCAACAATCTCATTATCACACACATATGTTTATTGCACATATCCAAGTCACTTCATGCAGACCTGAATGCAATGAGGAAGGCAGCAGTATTATGTTATCCAGTAGCATTGTTTTTTCCTTTTTTTTTTCCTGTTTAACCAGACGGATGTGACCTGCCTTCTCCTTCTGCGACTAAGAGGGTGACCAGGGGCAGTGGAACATAGACCAGGATTGGAAAGAATAAAACCAGAGGGAAAGCAAGCTGTCAAGAGAACAGTGTACTGAAGAGGAAAATTGTAAACATGACTTCTATTTACCAAGATTAATATGTAAAGTTAACATGTTTGTCATGGAATATATTAATATGTATGTTTTCCCATTATGTAGATCTTTTCTTATATTACTTATTAGAAAGGGATATAATCACAATGATGGGGCAAGAATGCCACTTAAAAATTAGGTGATGCCCAGTCAACATAATATAACCACTACAGTGTCATTTCCGGTTTAGATGTGGTGATATCAGTGTAATTGCCGCTGGGAAGAAATTGTAATGTCTGTTAATGATAAATAAAATGACAAGAAGGAGGATCCTCCTTCAAATGTAATTCCAAGCAAAATTCAGCTGCTGACTTCTTTAAGCACTCGGTGCCATTCATTGATGAAGAGGAAATAAGCAGGTTTTGTGTAGCTGTGTGGCCGTAAGAACTGCACTGCTGTTTCCCAAGCCCAAGCATAGACAATACAGGTCTAACAAGATTTCACCATGATATCTCCACTCCGGCAAGACATAGTAACAAAGATCATATGAAGCAAAGCTTAACAGAAAGTTAATATTATTCCAACAGAGAGCACTGTAGCTAGCAAACACCAAAATAAGCAAAAATAGGGTAAAGGCAAAGATACAACTCTGCGTGTGGATACTTTTCAAAGGCTGCAAATGCTCCAACCTTGTTTCTGTAAACACAGGCTGCTTTAGGCCACAGATCAGAAGACCTTCCTGCATTTGTTTTATAACATAAATGTGTCAAGAATGAGGTACACGAAGCATTGTTCACCCACAACACATGGCTTGCTAACCTAGTGGAGAGCATCTTTCAACTCATTCACACATTAAAGACCAGGAAACCAACACTTGATTACTGGTTCTAGCATTAAGATCAAGTTCTAGCATTAAGATCAAATTCTAGCATTGAGATCAAAACCCATATCTTCCCGTCTGTGAAGAGCAAGAGCCCAATTCTTTTCTCCTCACTGAAATTACAGAAGAATCAGAACACAAAATCAACATTATACTCCACATCCCATCAATGACATAGTTCCAGTCTATAAAAGCACTCAGTATAGCATATCTACATTTTTTTCCTTAGATATCTTGGAAAGAACACAAACATAAGCAAAACTATAGTCACATCTTCACAATACTCCCAGTCTGCAGCTATGGCAAATTTAGAGACTGCTTGATCCACAGGTGTTATCCTAGGATAAAATTGCACCACTTCTTAAAAACGAAAATACCACATTTTTGCCATTTACTCTTCATTTGGCATCTTCAGAATCAATTGGTAAATGGTAGTCTAAAGGTTAAATTAAAACAATGCATTACATTAAAACCACAGAAGATACAGGCACTGTTGGTTGACCTGTTATTTCATTACTATAGCTAGGTTTTTAGTTACCTGTTAGTCAAAGAAGTTTAAAAATATAAATAAACAAAACCCAGCCTTAGCCTGGAGAATAAACCTGTCCACTTTCAGGTGAAACTGATTTGCTAATTCAGTTCTACCTTATGCAAGCACTTCTGCAGGTGGTTTACTCTTAGGCACAGATAGCCAAAGAAGGCAGGGACAGTGAAAGAAGGGAAGGTAGAAAAATTTATAACGTGTAGCATGCTTTATATAATATGGCAAATAAACACAGAGAAGACCCTAGTAAAACATCTGAACCACCTCTCTAGCATTTTGAGGCATATAGGATTTTATTTTTTGGTGGTCTGTTTTACTACAGGGTATGTCAAAGGAGCACAGAGATCTGCCAAACCTCAGCTAATTGCTTTGGCTCCTTTGCATGAAGATCATTTGCTGATAAATTGTTACAGACAGATTTAGGCAACAGGTTTTTATAGAATGCCTGGTGCTCTTTATAATGCAATTAGTTTTATTTAGGGTATGCTTTTTCTTATGCATTATTGTTCTTTTGCTGGCAAACAGTAATGATGAAGTCTGCACCCTTCAAGTGACTGAATCTTCCCTCGTATTTCCTGGATTTGAGCTCTCCTTTGCGAACAGTCATAAAAGGAAAAGGCCTACCTAATGTCTAGTAACAGGAATCTTATTGTAGTGCCTGTTTTATGTTTGGGAGGGTTAGAGCAGAATGTGGACTGAGGTAGATCTTTTTCATTTGCCAGCTTTGTGAAAGATGCTAGGAACACTTTCTTCTAGAAAGCAAAGCGTCTTGATGTGCTCTACAAGAGCTGAAAAAAACTGCCTTCTGATGAGTTCCCATATTGAAAGGCTCCTTGCAACAGCTACACAAGCATGCTTGAATAGTTAATGAAAAAACATCAATTCAGACACCTCCAAACCTCTGCTCACCAGCAAAGTGCCAAGGAGGCACATAAGGACCCCAGGTGTCTGCCTTTCTTCCAACAGCAGTGAGGCCCTCCAGGCAACGAGGTCCTCCAGATGTGTGTCCTTTTCCACAGGACACCACACCTGGCATCAGATACTGCAAAGGTGTATATATTAAAGGTTTACCATTAAGCTCTGACATCACTTACATACAAGATATACCTTCCATGTAGGATCCTGTCTGGCAGGCGTCCAAAGGATACACATAATCTAGCCCTGAAGAAGAGGTGATGTGAGCACCTACCTGAGATGAAAGGCAAAGAAAAGAATAAAATCCAGGTCTTCCAGGGTGATTCAAATGTACGCTTTTTAGAAGTGCCCTAATCACAAAAATATGGGAACTATTTTGAAGCTGCTGTACTTGATATAAATTATATTAAATGTAGCAGAAGCCAGAACTCAGATACTCTACTCCTGACTGGCCATCATAATCACTACACCTTAGAGTGTAGTTACTAGCATTACTAGTTGTAATGCTTTCCTCTGCAGCACCTTATTTCTAGCATCTGTGTTGCACAAAGAGCAGAGACACTGTCCTGTTTGCACAGAATTTGTTTCACAATCTCCCACTCTGCTACTGCTGCCTGAAAGCACCTAAATCTTTTCATCTGGGCATCTCCAGGAGCATCCAGATCTGGATCCACCCACTTTTAGTACCCACACTTGATGCAGGAGGTATTCGTCACCTTCTAGAGCAGGCTCTGGGTCCTAGATGTGCTCCAGGTACTTTACTGTCTCAGGAAACAGAGTGCAAGTCTCCTCTCTCCCATGTGACCATGATAACTACTAAGCTAACAGTCCGTTCAGGTTCACTCCTTTTCCTTGACCTAGTAAATGTTTGTAAATCCCCCACAAAACACTTCTAGAAGAGCCTCGTGCCAAAGCCAGCTATGCAGCTACTGGTGCCAGCCCTCAGTGGCTCAAACCTGGGATTAAGGACTGCTGCGGCTTTCCCAGTGTCCTGGTTTGAGCTAGACAGACCCAATTCTGTTCAGCGATTTTACTTTTCAGCTCAGTCTCTTCTAAGAGGTTGCATTTTCTGAAGTTAGCAACATGTTTCTGCAGACAGTGCTTGCTATTAGAAGTGGTAACACCTGATGTTTATAGTTATTACCAGGGACTGATATGCAGAAAATCTCTTTCTTATACTTGCTCCTGCAGTGGCCAAGGTCACTGCTAGATTTTATGTGTCACACTGGGTGTGCCAGGAAGTAAAAGGGGTCACAAAGACGTAAAAGTTTGCACCTCTAGTGAGGAATAGACAGAATAGGTGACTGAGAGTATTACATTCCATGTGCCTCGTATTCAGTATAAACTGATGGATCACAGGGGATAAACTCTTTTGCTCTAATGGCTGATGTTTACTGAGGACTCCGTCCAATCTTCTGCCTTTGATCTTGACTCTGAGTTCCCAAATCCAGCTCCCTTTATCCAGCTCCCAGGGCCACTGAGCCTGGGGCTTCCCCAGTGCCACCTGCTCTGCAGCATCAGTGGGGATTGCTGTCGGGGAGGTAGAGGGGGGGAGAGTCAGATTCGACATTGGGTTTGTATGTATTTGCATATAGTTCGTTATTTTTATTACTATTTTATTAAAACTGTTTTAGTTTTCCAATTCATAAGTCTCCTGCCTCATTCCCTTTCCCTTCCTGTTCGGGGAATGTTGTCAGTGCTCAGTGGCAGACCTAGCCCTAACCCTTGATACCCAGGTGAATCAGCAGCATGAATGCCTTTAGAAAGAGTGCAATTACCAGGGCTGGAATTTAACTGGAATTAACACCCAGCTCCTGTGAAAATTCCCATTCTTAATAGTCACTCCTGGTCAGGACCTTGCTTTTGCACCTTGCCAGGAAACAGTGGGCAGGTGTCTCCAGGGGGGTGCTTGCTCTGGGGACCTGGAGCGGGTCGGGCAGCAGAGGAACTGCTGCCTTGCCTGCACCCCCTGCTGAAGGAGCTCTCTCCCAGCTTCCTCCTGAAACTCCTGCCTCACCTCAGCCTAATTCAGGCTGATAACCTCCACTGGATTTCTTAACCACAGGCCATAGTACTGCATAATTATGAAAGTACTTCATCAAAGGTTTTCAGCTATACATCCCAAAGAAATACTCAGAGGCCCTGAAAACTTTGTGCTTCCCTGCTCTTTCTCACATGCCCAGTGACAAATTTGAGGTGTAAGTGTGAAAATGGACCAAACTATCTCTGCACGTTCCCTGGCTCCACGTTCCTGAGGCCTACCTTTCTAGGAGAAGCATTTCTTTTTGGCCACTGCTGACCAAATGCAGCAGGGAGCAGTCAGAGCTGGCACCTTGGTTTCCCTGCAGGGACACTAAAATGTGCTTTATGCCCTCACTGTCCAGCCCTCTCTGTTCATGTATGGCTATTCTTCAGCGGGAGGTGAAAGACTACCCGTGATCTCGGAGAACTGAGAGGATAAAAATGGATTGAAAAGTATTATTTATAGCTCAGAATGAAATGTGATGAGATGAAAAACAATCCCCCTGCTTGAATCACAGTGTTACATTCAAAGAATCAACAAAATCTAATGAGCAATTATTATTGTACAGTGCTCTTACATTCCTAATGGAAATAGTTGCACAGATTTCAAAATCTCTCCCACTTCCTGAGCCTGAATAATCTCTGCTTTGAAGTACATTACTGCATATATGTCAGCTTAGATGGGTTAGTGAGATGGCATATGACACATGCTGGCAAAAGGGGCCAACTAAACGAAATGCAAAGTGACATTGTTTCTCCTGAGTGAGGGCCTGATTCAGCCCAAATATGCCTGAAACATGCCTAACTTTAAGCAGGCACTTAAGTGCCCTGCCAAAGGAGAAGAAGAGAATTGCTTGCGTGCTTGGAGCGAAGCATGCAGAGTTTAAGTGCTTTGTGGATCCCCAGCCCAAACTAATAGCATTGTATTTTTTGTTCACTGAGAACAAAAGCAAGCCAGTTTGGGATCACTCTGACCTAGATGCTATCAGAGGTTAGCAAAAATGACTGGTCAGACCTGTCAGGACTAAACAGCTGCATCAAGCAATAGGGGGGGTTGGGGAGGAGGTCTGGGGGGAGGAGGGCACCGGAGTTGCGAATAGAGAGACAGAGGAGCAGGAGGAAAAGATGGAAAGTGCGTGTCCTGAATACATACACGTGTGTGTGTGTGTGTGTGGTGTGTGTGTGTGTGTTTGCTGCAGCTGAAACTTCGGTCGTATCATTTGCATATACACAGATCACCGGACATCTTTTGACCAACCTTTCAGAAGCAACCTTATGGCACCATGACTCCATGCTCTTAGCACTCCTTGGGCTTCATTTCCATAAATTATAGTACAAAAGGATAATAGGCTGTTAGCAGTCCCAGCATTGTGTGACATACAAAGCACCAAAGGCAGGAGTATTTTCCTTGCCATCCTGTGCCCCTTTTGCAGACCAGGTGTAGCCCCACTTGCAAAATGTGGTAGTGTGCCAGCAGTTTCTGACCTGATTGCAAAGCTAACTAAAGCTAATTTATCATGGCAAGCTAATCAGAATGGCAAGGTTGGGTAGGTGACATTCTCCAAAATCGTCGATTTGCTTTTTATTATTATTATTTTTTTATCCTCTTAGCAATTTATTTTCTGAATAGCAAAGTTTTCCCCAAGAATGTTCCAAAATATAGTCAAGGTTAACCATGCTGTGAGCTTATTCAATATTTATGATTCTTTTTTATTTGTACTAGGACTTTTTGGGGACTCCAAACAGTCCATTAATCAAACAGAGTGACAAAATAGGCCATTTGACAATTTAAACAGGGGCTGCATATTTTTTTTTTCCGTTCAAGAATAAAGGACCAACTTAACTTCATCAACAGTTCCTGATTAATTGTTACAAAGTGTCATCCATAAATTTTCCTTCGATCTAATAATCCTTTCAGAAGACTTAACAATATCCCCAGTGATTTGGGTTTTATTGAGGGCTGAGTTCCTGGAGAAGCAGTGACACAAATAGCTCAAGTGAACTGAGACACCTCCGTGGACAGTCTTCACAGAGTTGACAGTTCTGAAATACAATTATCAGTGTGATCTGCTTAAGAATTCATCATCAGCTCCTGCCTTCTGAAGACTTAAAAAAATACTGAGGCATACAAAGAAAAAGAGGTGATAAGAAGGCATCATTTTCTTCCAGCCTCATAACTGTAAATTGAAGAAAATTATTTTCTTTGCCTGCAGCTCATTGGCATATAGGCAGCATTATATTATAATTTCATAAGCATAAATCCTTTGAATAAATTTCAGAAGAATAACTGAATTAGAAATGCAAGTAAAGTATCTAAAAAACTTAACTGTACTAGGCAGGAAAAACTGAATGCGAGTAAAACTGGCATGGGGAGATTTACTGTCTGCCTGCTCATCCTCTGTCTGTGAAGGGAATACTCCCTCATTCCTCCCACTAACCTGATCCAGCTAAGGTAAATTTTTAAGGAGGAAAAAAAAAAATGTTAATTTCAGCCATCATTTCCATACACAGCAGGAAAATGCGAAATCTAACCCACCTTGCTGCCTTCTTTTACAGAATTTCAGCTGTATTTCATCATTAATTAATCCTGGAGATACAACAGGCTTGGGGTTTGTTGTAATTATTGTTATTTGTTTGTTTATTAGTAGTAAGCATATGGGAGATCAAAAGCATGCCTCCTAACTGTTCCCTAGCAACAAGTCAGTCAATTTTTTAGAGAGAAGTCACCCAACCTTCCCGCAAAGTGAATCCAGGATGCGTTCCTCCCCTGTCACCATCCCTGACCCATCCCATGGGCTGAGGGATGCTGCACATGCTGACACTCTCCAATGTCCAGCCAGGTGAATGGCACAAGTGTCTACTAAGGGGCAGAAATAACTCACCTTTTCAGAGAAGCCCTGAGGAAAGGCTTGATTTTATAGTTGCATCATAAGACGGTTGCAAGTCAGGAGATCAAAGTTAACCTCTGTTATTGAATTTCTGTCCAATTTGGGCGAGTACTTGCTTCTCAGTTACCTGCCTGCCTTTGGAAATTGAGGCTCTCATCTCTCTGTGACTCAGCTACTCATCTTTAAAATAGGCATGTTAGCATCGTATCCTCCACTACTTTTTTTTCTTCTGCTTTGTTATGATGTGCATATTACTGTCATGATACATTTTCAGTTGACCTTGATTACTAAGACCACCACCGAATTTGGTGCAAAACTCCTAGGATTTGAACTGGAGAAGATTCAGCACTAACCTAGGTATAAAAAGCACTAATTACCACCCAGGCTGTCTGAACTAGTGTGAAATCCACACAACTGTACTCTTAAAGCCGTGTGTGTGTTTCCCCGTCAATTGATCTTTTAGTTGTTCACAAAGGCAGCGTAGCTGCAGGAGCATCCCACAGGGACTACAGAGCCAGGGCCAGTAGCTCTACTTTAGCTTACTCCCATCTGCAACATGGATGCCCAGATTATTTTCGCTGTTGCCCAATTTTTGCTGCTGAATATGTTGTGCCACAGCACCCTCTGCGCTAAAAAGATGAAACGTTTCTTCCAATTCCTCCAGCTGCCATGCACACTAGAGCCAAAGCAAGGTGACTTGAATATGTTTTTAGTGTACAGGGCAATCCATAGCCATTGCAGGGCATAGTGCTTCTCTCATCTTCAACATGCTGTAAATATTAATCGGTTACACCACACCCTGGATTTACTGCAGTTTCAACACACAAAACTTACACGTGTTGCACTATGTGGACTGCTCAACATGCATCGACCTGAAAGATCACAGGGGAAAACATAAGAAATAATTCTGCAGTATTATGTGCTATGGCTCATCAGTGGGCTTAGATGAACAGATTTACACGAGTGATGTAAAGTTTATATGGGACTTACGGTATGAATCAAATGGCCATTTAGACTAGACAGTAGGAAAATTAGGCTGAAGGGACTCTCAGGAGGTCGTCTAGTTCATCTTGCTAATCTCTGTTGGGATCTCTGCACAGCTAAATTAGTCACGAACATGGAAAATATGGATCCCTTTGCTCTTGATACAACTAGAAGAAACAGTGTGCATGTGAGGAGAGAGTAGGAGGATTAACTTTCTTAAATAAACTGCATAGGCCCACTGGGTGATTTCTAAGGACTCAGAACTCTTTTGGAACACTGAGAAATTTCCCTGTAACACACTGGTCAATAGCTGTAACATGTTCTAGTCTCTAATGGCCCTCTCAGTGAGGGCTGCTTCGTGCCAGACTTCAGATCTGGTTCCTCAGAGATTTTAGGAGATGAACTATTAGGAAAAAAAATCATAAGAGATTCTATTTCCTTGATTCTTGGACTCTTCTCCCGCTCAAGAATAACCGAATCACTTTTATCTTGAAATATCAAAAATTTTCATTTTGCCAGAGATCAGGCCTGGAACATTTTATCTTGATAAGTGAAGGATTTGGAAAGCTCTGAGCAACTCGAACCAGAAGATTAGGATGGAAATGCTCAGCTATATACTACATTCTTAGCTACTGCTCTTGCAGCTGTTTGTGTGGCTGGATTGCTCACTCAGTGAATACAATCTGTGTCTTTTCATCGGTTTCACCGAGATCCAGACGAAAGAGATTCTAGCAGTCCCAGCTTTCTGGTTTCATACATTTTTTTCAAGACTCTCAAAATAGAGGTTACCTGCCTATTAACATCCTACCAAACAGTTAAGTTCAAATTGATCCTTTTCCAGGCAAATCAAGGAGGAATGCTCATATTCACCACCTCACCAAAGCAAAATTATTGAAAAAGTTTTCCAGATTTGTTTTTAATAGGGGCAGGCAGAGGTGTGGCTCTTGTCTTCCACAGCTCTCCCTAGTTTCTGCCCTGGCTCAATGGGCATATGGGACCAGTAACTTTTTGTGGCTTTAGCTTCACTTAGGCTGCTGGCATGGAGGATAGAAAGAGAGGAGGCAGCAGTGCCTTAGACTGTGTAGCATTTTCCTTGTCTTTTTGACTTTTGATCAATGACAAGGCAATTTGTATCTCTCCCTAAAACGTTCCCACCTATTCACCTGAGTCTCCTCAGACTTTCATGCCAGGGTAGTGTGCCAGGATTTGCTGTGGTCCGTAGATGAGCCAAGGTGGATGCTACCTACAGACGGAAAGCATCATTCTCTTGTATGGGATGTGGAGCCTTGTGCTTTCAGCTCTGGGATCCCGACTTTTCACCTCTAGGCTCAGCCAAAGTGGTGGCTGTCACATGAGAGTGAATTTGATGGGTGATGAGAAGCCATTACAAACTTTAGGTGCTGAGAGGCTCATGCCCCAGAAGTGGGCAAACCCATCTGCAAGCAAAGAGGGAAAGGAGCATTTCTGTTCATGGATTGAGGTATCTCAGCCCACTCTGGTCAAAACACACACACACACATGCAGGCAAGCATACAGGCAGGGTCAGTGGAATAACTAAAACAGTGGCAGACAACCTTCTTCCTGCACACAAAGAGTACCCATCTGGCCTGTGAGGCATCCCACCAGTTCTGGCACTAACAGACACAGGGAACCTCCATCCTCCACCGCTTGGCACAACCATGTCCAGGCAGAGGTGTCAAGTTTAGCAGGTGGGGTGCGTGAGATATTTGTCATCCTAAAAGTTGCCTTTTTTTTTTTTCCTGGGGAGAAATATTGTCACTTTTTTCATCAATTTAATTAGATACAATTTGTCTCAGCTTTTCTCTGCAGCGTTTGTTTACTTTCTCATCAGGACCGACACAGGCCAATTAGTGTAGTGTAATTGTTTAACCTAGTCAGTGCGCTGCACTGGGTAGAAGAGTGTGCTCATTGCAAGGGAGGCAGAGATGAAGGAGCAGTCACCGGCTGCGGTTTGGTGCAAGGACCTTCAAGAATCGCTGACACGACACCATCCCCTGGAAGCGCAAGTTGCTCTGACATCCTGGCAGCCCCGATTTCTTGTTCTCTGTCACCACTATCATGGTACGATCAATTCTCAGAGCTAATTCTTCAACCGCGCTGTGCCCAAAGCACTGTGCAGCATTATCTCCTTCCTAGGATGCCCCCTGAAAGCAAAATCTACTGCAACCATAGAAACCAGAGGACTTAAGTGATGTGTCATGTACATGTGCCGTCTCTGTTTTCAATACCTTTGCCAAGAACACAATGTGAGAGTCTGTAAGAAGGTTTACTTCATTCCTTCATCCCATACCTCTGCAAAGACAGACAAGAATCAGCCACAAAATAACCAACAGATGCTTGCTTCTCTCTCTGAAGCTATGCAGAGCTGCCAGAGGAATGGGGCTGTTGCTGTTTCTGCTGTGAGCAGGGATGCAGGCGGGTAAAAGATAGTGGGGTGGTTCCATGGGGAGCCCAGTGTGGAGAGCAGCATTTTCAGGGAGGGTGGTAAGTGGAAGGCAGTGAGTGAGGTCTGTACGACAAAATATTTAAAGTTTCTTCATCTCTGTTGATCAGCATCAATGTTTATCAAATGCATATCGTTGTGCCGTGCCATGGAAGCGCTTTGCATGAGCCTGTGAAAGCTATTGACTTTTTTCCCCTCCTTTACTGCGGAGAGGGGGGGGCAGGAGAAAAAGACCACTCAGGTGACTGTTGCAAATATACGCCAGCCTTGTTTGCCAGAGCTACTACAGCTACAAAAGAAACAGGGGCATTTTTAAGTGAAACAATAATTGAAGAGGGAAAGAAAATACCTTTCCTTTTTTTTTCTTTTTATTCCTTTTCCGTTTCTTTCTTTCGTTCTTCTTTTAAATCAGACCGATGTTGTGATTAACTTGCATTCTGCAGCACAGTTGATGTGACAGTCAACCAAATTAATCCCATTATGCAAAATCCAGTTCACAAGTGGTTTTTCTTTTTGCTTTTTTTTTTTTGCAAAATTATGTCAATTTCCCCATAAATTGGAGAGACCATGTCAGTTTTCTGTATTGCACATAGACACTACACAGTGCTGTATGTCTATATTCCTTTAATGCAGTAAGATACAAATTTTAACTCAGTGGCACAAATTAAGATTCATAACTTTAATGCTGATGTTCCTGTTTACATGAGGCTTGTAGGAGAATTTCCATTAGTTTTGGCATTCATTTTCATTCTTGCATTTCATAACATACCAACTATTACAAAAAAAGGATGAAGAGCTTTAAAAAATAACCAGCCAGCCACCTGAAGTAAAAATACTTAATTATTTTGATAATGGAAGCATGATTTTTTTTCTCTTCCACTTCTTCCCCCCTCCCCTCCCTTCTTCCCTTTTAAAGGAATTTGTTGTCTGTGGTAAACAAGCCTCCTCAAGGCTCCCCGTTGTGTGCGTGGTGTCAGGCGGCTGGAGCAGGAGACATTTCCACAACTGCTACCCTTTTAGCTGAATGTGGCCATGCGGTAGGTGGCCAAATCTGTTTGGCTTTCACCGAGATCTGTGAATTCCCTGCATCCAACCAACTTGTCAAATTAAAACCTTGCCTGCTCTGTGCTGAAGAACAGACGTGCGATGGAAGCTTCTTGCACTCTAGCCCTTTGTCACAAGCACGCTGAGCTCCCAACATCTGCTCGCTGGACTCAGCTTTTGCACCTTGTTCATTTAAAATGCAGCAAACCTCATCTTCCTCAGCACAGGAGTTAACGTGCCCCTGGTTTAAAAAAAGAAATCCAGAAAAAGGAACGTCAGGCAGGAAGGAGAGGAGAAATTGAGGCTCTAATGTCTACGTTCCTCACTGATTTGGGAATAAATATATATTTTAAGTGGGGGGCCTGTTGGATTGTACTTTTTTATCCCAGTAATGCTTTCTTGTACAGTGAATTGTTGACTTTTTTTCCATGCTTTAGATTTATTAGACATGTGTCAAGTTGTCAGCCTCCTACCGCTTGCATTTGTGTCCACCTTGCAAACAGCAGGGAAAAATATTTTTTCCCTTCTCTCTCTCTCTTTCTCTCTCTCCTGTGAATGTTCACTTCTTGGCAGCTCTGAAACAAATTTTGAACAGTTGCTGTTCCTATTGATAGCAGTAGTTTGATGTTAAAAAAAGGGGGTTTTATTTTCCCCCAAGTTTCTGACATATACTGTCATATCATCTCACATCCTACCCTGATGCATCAAAACTAAACCAAACCAAACCAAGAAAAAAAAAAAAGCAGAAAGAGGGGGAGGGCATAAACCAGCATGTTCACACAGCTCCTGAGCCACCGAAGAACACCCGCCCATCTGTTCACCATTTCAGTCCCTTTGTTCTATCTTTATTATATGTATTCCTCAATAAAATGGATTCCTGCTACTTTGACGACATTTCAACACATGCCTCTTAGTCTGTGTTTGAACTGTCTGAGAGGATCTCCTCACTCCCCTCCTCTCACTGCCGTCAGCAGCTGAGCCGAGGAGGTATCTGCCAGCCAAGCTGAGCAAGGGAGATGAAGACTCTGAGGCTGCGAATGGCTCCTGGTGGCAGAACTAAGGTCTCCAGGATATCATTCCAAGTGGGGAATCCTGTGGAGACAGGCCCACTTACTGAGAATAAAATGCTGCATGTTACGTTTTTGCTGCCATCTGAATTTCACTGATGCCACGGCATCCCCCTCTGTAAGGGGCAGGCCCCTCTGGGCAGACATTAGCTATTTCTTTCAACCCTACAGAATGAATGCTTAGAGTTGATACTTTCGTCCATTTTTAAAGACTAGCTACAGGTGTCCACTCTCACACACCAAAGTGCATGTATCTAACCTTCACATGGCTCAATTTTAGCCACAACTGTCCCTAGCTGTTAGGACTTCTTTCCTTTTCTGACATATTTCCTTCTGTTCCAGCCATGCACCTTCACAGATACCAAAAATGTCCTGTAGGAAGAAGAGATCTGGGATCTGAGCCCCCCACTTGGCTATCTGATTACCTCTCTCTTTGGCCATGCAACTATATTCCCAGAAACAGACTGTCTTATGGCAGTGGATCAAGAATGACATGGAAATGTATTTTTTTACAAGTTACAGCCTACCAGGTGCATCCTCTAGAGGAGAAACCTGAACTAGGTGGAATGGGGTACCTCAACGCCCTTTGCTTTAGTTCCTGTAACAGCAGCAGGAGAATTCCAGTCATTGTCACACAAGCCAAGCCTCAGTCGGTTAGCTACAGACGATATGTTGCTAGGTCAGCCAAGAGGGGCAACTGCTAGAAGAAAACATCCCAGTCTGCCCAACCATTTTATTGTCCCTGGACAAAACTCTTAAACCGAGGACTGTTTGTCCCTGAGGATCCAGCACTGCTCTTGCCCTATGTCCAGGTTCATCAGGCTCTCGCGCTCTCAGTGGTACCTTATCCAGCGATGCCAGGTGCCCTCTCAGCCCCAGGGACACCAGTGCAACGGTATATGACTAAGCCAACTCTGTTCCCATGCAGACCTTCCTGCCTGGGAGCAAACAACCACTTAAGGAAATTGCATTGTGTGCATCCCCAGAGCAGTGCAAACTGCAGAGCAAATGGAAATTGCTCCAATCCAAACACTCTTCCACACCTGGCATTTCATTACACTGCAGATACACAGCTCCAGAGGTATGGGTAGCACTTCCCTTCCATCCAGAAGCACTTTGCACCCGCTGCCTAATGTCTTACAGTGGTGGCAGCTGTCTGAGGGTAGAGAGGACATGCCCATTTGTTTAGCCACAATTAACATTCATCAGCTGTAATGATTCATTGGGTGATAAAGCAGTGATGAAATGTAACTTTCAGGCTCATCAGAATACATCACCTTCTATGCAGCAAGTCAGAAATTCCTGCCAGAGGAGAATCCGAGAGTGGTGGCGTTCTCCATCCCCAGAGGCACATTCCTCCCCTTCCCAAACGCAAAAGCCTGGAAATGCCATTGCTGTGCTGACAGAAGGATTCATGCAGCATCTCTGTTTTCACTGCAGCTGAATTCACTCCTGCTGTAGGTTCAGCCTGTGTGGAATATTACGAACATCTCCACATGTACATTACACCCCAACTCATTGGCTGCTATTTGCTCTGGAGACTAAACATTCGATCTGCCAGCAATCACATTATTGTGCCAGCCAAAATGCAAACCTGAACCATATGGGCAGAAGAGGGACCCATTGCTTCCACACTGCTGTCTCTATTCTTATCCCTCCAGTTCCCTGACGTTGAAAGAGACCATCTATTTCCACATGGTATTATGACGGGGAGTAAGAAAGGAGCTATTTGAGAAAATTACTCTGTTTATAAAAAAATAAAAACTCTCTATGAAAAATGTTTACCCACTGTTTACCCACGAAACATAAGGTTTCATGAACAGACACAAAAAAATGCAGTAAAATAAATACAAGACATTTAGAAATCTGTGCTGCAGATTTTGCCAAAAATGGAGCAACAGAAGCTCACCCCGCCTGAGGGAATAACTGACTGGCTGAGGATACATCCCACTGAAGCAAGCTGAGTTTAGGGCAAGCAACAGGGCAGACAAAGGGAAAGGTAAAGTATCTGTTAGAGAGGAGAAAACATGGTTTCATTAAACTGGAGCTCGTATCACTTAAAATTAAATTTGCAGATGGACTTTCAAAGTCAGCCTCTGCAGCTCTTGGTGCACTTTTGTACACACTGCTTGAAATCCCGCTGTGCAGAAAGGTAACACAGAGCCCAGCCCCAGCTTCTGTCGTGTCCTGTTTATTTTCATAAGAACCACTCATAGGTAGCTGGAAGAAGTACCGTGCCGTGACACACTGTGCCATGCTGTGCTGTAGCAAAGGGCATACCAGCTGCTAGGCACATACTGGGCAAAATAGGGACAAGCTGCCGAATGGGACGGAGCCTTGGTAACAAAGGACATGTAGAAGGTTGAGATACTCAATGTCTTCACCTCAGTCACGATCAGGAAGGTCTGGAGCAAAGAAGGCTTATCTCCAGTGTAATTTAGGGAACTTTTAAACAAACCAGACAGACACAAGTCCATGGGCCTTGATGGGCAACAAAGAGTTGCCTGATGTCTTTATGAGGCTGCTTTTGATTATCTCTGAAAGGTCATGGTGACTGGGAGAGGTTCCTGAGCAGCTGTCACTCTTGTCTTCAGGAAGGGTCCAACATGCAGGCCAGCCTCACTTCGACCCCTGGGAAGGTGATGAAGCAGCTAATCCTGGAAACTGTTTCCAGACAATTGAAAGATAGAAAGGTGATTAGGAGTAATCAGCACAGATATCAAAGGGAAATTATATCTGACCAGCCTGATATCATTCCGTGATGAGATGACAGGCTTGTGGGAAGGGTAGAAGCAGTGGATGTGGTTTATCTCTAGTAGGGCTTCTGACACTGTCTCCTGTTAACATCCTTGCAGTCAACCTGGTAAAGTATGGGCTAGGCCGAAGTGCTGGACTTGAAAGGGTTATGATCAGCAGCCTGAAGATTGTCTTGAAACCAGGCGCTAGTCATTAGCCAGCCCATACTGGGACCAATGCTGTTTAACCTCTTTATTAATGACCTGGACGGTGGGACAGAGTGCACCCACAGCAAATTCACAAGCGACATCTAACTAGAAGAATCATCTGACAGAACAAATGGTTGTGCTGCAGTTCAGAGGGATCTCGACAGACCAGAGAAATGGGACAACAGGAACCTCGTGACATTCAACAAAGGGAAAAGCAGAGTCCTACTCTGGTGGAAGAACAACCTCGTGCACTACTAGTACACCCTGGGGACTCACCGTGTAGAAAGTAGCTTGACAGAAAATGTCCAGAGGGTACTGGTAAATAGGTTGGCTATAAGCCAGCAATGCACCCTTGGAGCAAAGAAGGCTAACAGTATCCTGGGATACATCAGGAGGAGCTTTGCCAGCAGGTGACCCTTCCTTTCTACTGAGCAACAGCGAGAAGACATCTGCAGTGCTGTGTGTAATCCTGGGCTCCCTGGTGCAGGAGAGACACAGACATATAGGACTGAGTGCAGTGAAGGGTCACTAAGGTGATTAAGGGTTCAAAGCATCCGGAATGTGAGCAGAGGCTGAGAGAGCTGGGACTATTCAGCCTGGAGAATGCTCAGAGGGAATCTTATCAATGTGTATAACCAATGCTGGGATTAAAGCAGATACAGGTTCTTCTCAGTGGTGCCCAGTAGTGGGACAAGAGGCGATGGGACAAACTGAAGTACAGGAAACTCTACATAAATGCAATAAGAAAAAATTGGGGATTTTTTTCTGTTATTTTTTCCTTTTTTTTCTTTTTTCTTTTTCCTTCTTCTTTTTTTCCCCTTTTTTCTTTTATTTTTATTTGGTTTTTTTCTGTTTTTTTTTCTGTAATTGTGCTCAAACACTGTTGTAGATTGCCAAGAGAGATTATGGAGTCTGCATCTTTGGAGATATTCAAAACCCAAGTGGACAGGACCCTGAGCAACCTCCTGTAGCTGGCCCTACTTGTACAACGGCTTGGAGTAAATGATCTCCAGAAGTCCCTCTCAGCCTGAGATGTTCTGTGATCTTGCAACTTGCATATCACTCCTGCTTTTCGAGAGCACAGAAAACATAAATCTACTTCAGATGCAAGGTTGATCCAGGCCAGCACCTGGTAGCGGCTTTTGGCAGATTCTCTGAAAGTGAAATATTCATCATGCATGCAGAACTGAGGACTTCAGCATTAATATTCCAGACTTTCAGGTCTTCCCAAATGTTCAGGGGAAGCTATACCTTAAAACCTTTCAAGGATCTGGGCCTTGAAGTATGCTCAACACTTCACCAGAATTTGAAACTGTGCATTGACTTCCTTGGGCTTTGGATCTGGCAGTCTCTTAACGATCATTTCCTCCAGGGAAAAAAAAAAAAAAAAGCTGGGGGAGAACTGTAATCTTTCTGTTTAAAATAGGTAAAAATTAATGCCAATCAGGTAATACAGATGTGTGCACCCACACAAAGACAAGTTCTTTCTCTGAACACAGAGCTTAAATTACTTGCAGCGGTATTTGAAAAACAAGTGAGACATATCTCAGACTCAGGAGATATGCTTGAAACCAGGCAAAATTGATTTTTTTTTCATATTCCCTGCCAGATATTGCACAGTTACATGGCTATATGCAGATAGAAGACAATGTGCATCTTATCATGCTAGTGATAGATTCCACATTGGCTTTAAAGGAATAAATCATTAATTTAAATAATGGATTTTCTGTTTACAACACAAGGCTTTAAAAATATTTCATTCCTAGCTCAGCAGAAAGAAAAAAAGACCTTTTAATATAAGGGCCAATCTGATAAATGCTTCTATGCACATGTAGGCATGATTTTAGTCTGTTTAATTTTGTTTGCTTGTTTTTTATTTAAATCAGTAGTAGTTTTGTCAATGGTGCATTGTAGACAAATGCAGAAGATTTTAAGAGAAATTAAAAGACAAACAACATTTTTCCCTCTTTTCTCTACATGTAATGACATATTTTGAAGCTCTGGTGAGCAGGAAATGGGATTCCAGCTGGTGCCAGCTGCCACCGAGGTTCTGTACAGCAATGCTGTTCTGCACCTGCAGAGCCTTAATCTTGATACAGGAGACCCCAGAATGATAATTATTATAATAACAATAATTAATTGTATCCTTATTGTGGACCCCAAATTATGCCAGCATTATTTAGGGGGTCTAAATTTGCTTCCTGATGAGAAAAAGGGACTTTTGTGGTTGGGATATCCCAAAATGTCGAGGTCCTAATATTGTCGAAGGTTCACATAAGCCCAGACCTTTAAAACTGCGTAAGTAAGACTGGGTAGGTAGACTGGGACAACGTTTTTAAGCCCTAAAACAAATCCAGAGTTGAGTTTGAAGATGAACTGTGGGTCTGAATTAAAAAAATGGTGTGCACTTGCAGAATAGTTTTTTAGAAGCAGCCAAACAAGGCCATGTGGGTTTGAATTCAAAACAGACTAAAAACCTGAGAGACAGGTTTAGAGTAAGATTTGAGCAGATATACTTCCTCAAGAAAAAAATAAGAAGACCTCAAATCAGAGGCCCATGGCTTGGACCTTTTTATTATTTTAATTAAAACTAATCTGTTTGCATCCTCCTACATGCTTATTTCATTGCCAGGATCTGACTGGGAACATTAGACTAAGTGAATCAGACTGCTTGGTGATTATCCAGCTGGAATATTGTATTTCTCTCTTGTTGCCATCTTTGTAGTTTAGTGGTCTTAAGATGAGGCATGTGGTCCCTCTTACGATCCATGGAAAGGACATTTTCAGGATGAGGCAGTTGGAGGTAGGCGCAAGAAAGGAGAAGACGATACTCCTGAAATATTCTTCCTCTACAGAAGTAGTCCAAAAGAGTGGAAAAAAGTGAGCAATCACCATTCTAGCTAAACAATTTCCCAGCCTTTGATTGATGTTCAAGTTCTCAGAGCTGGGAAAGACAAGTAAACAAGTCAATTCCCTGAGTCATGATATGATGCTTCTGAGCATCATATCAAATGCTAATGATTAAGTTAATATTGTAAATATAACCAAGAAGTCCACCTTTGTCTATTACTAACAATTCTATTATTCATTAGCCCTTTATCTCTCACAGTTATGAAACATTGCTCTTGGTTGTTGTTTTTTAAGTATTAACTAGATCAAGAGTAAAGAAGAACCAAAGCAAAGGACCACCCATGATAAAAGGCCTTGAAGATTTCCTCCAGATGAGTTCTAGCAACTAAGTTCTGATAGTTTCTAATTTAGACAGAGTAATTTGTGAGAAATGAGAAGACACCTGGTAGGCAAGGTTAACTGAGTGACTGTTAGGAAGAAAAAAAAAACCACAAAAATTGCTTTATCCAGATTTTGCTTGTGTTTCAGTTCAGTTGTCCAAAAGAAAGGAGAGAAGCACTTACTTCTGCGCTGGATAAACAGCACTCTGAGAACTCTGCTGTGATTGAGATATTCCTACATTGCTTTCCACTACATGCTTAAACACTGTTTAAGCAAATAGTCCGGACAATTGCATAATTTCTTGCACTGTCAAAAAAAAAGAAAAGAAAAAAAAAAAGAAAAAGTTATGTGAACACAGCTAAAATAAATTAGCTTACTATCTGATTATTCGATTAATTTCTAATGACTTTAATCAGCATTCTTTGGGAGGAAGGAAGGACAGTCTTCCTGACTAAAAGCCTTTATCCTGCACAGAGAACACATAGGCATACTGCTACTCAGAATCCTTCTGAATTTGGGGCCTAAGAAAATTCCTTCACTACCTTGTAGCCCTTTGAATCTGGTTGGAAAAATCCGCTTATGAGCATTTGTGGCAACCCAGAGACATCTGCCTGGAGTCTCAAACTGCTGGAGAATGCAGACCACATCCATCTGAGGAATCCTTTAGGTAGAAGCAGCTAGACAAAAAGAATGTCAGTGGCCATTTACACAGAATTTACATCAACTTTATCGTTTGGGTTCTTCTTTTAAACAGATATATATAGACAGATCCAAATGGAAGTATTGCTTGGGTTGAAACAGGAGACTCAGTAAACACATCCCTCAAAATTTTCATTCTTAATGTATCAGTAGCTTTTCAGTTCATTACAGCGTTATTAGTCAGTCTTCATAAAAGAGCTATGCATCTTTATTAAAAATGGAAGTTCACATCATTTTATGTTCCCATAAAAATGGGTGGTGGTAGCTTTGATTAATTTCTTCACGTACAGTGAACTTTACAGCAAATTGGACAGTGTAATTCAATTCCTATTTCTGTGGATTTTTTTTTTGTTGGTAGAAAATTGATATAATTCATATGTAATCGTATTGCCTTTGCAAGAGATATTTAAGAAATAATATCCTGAGGTAATGATTGCATGGCTTAATTATTAATACCATACTTTCAGGCACGACAGTGTGCACTCCTTTTATCAAGCTTGGCTTCTGTTGAAAAATATTTCTCTTATCCACAGTTTGTTACTTGCTGTAAAATATATATATATATGAATTTTATACATACATGCACATAAGTGTGCATGGAATAATGCCTGATATGAGCATGCTTCTCTTCAGAGTAAGTTCTAATTCTGAGAGTATGGATAGCTAAAGGATAAAAAGAAAGTCAGATCAGTAGCAGGGAAGAATTATATGCACAGATTTCAAGCAAGCTGGGAGGGCAATTCTGAGACTATGTTGGAAATGGTGATTTGCTGGGTTAGGATAACTAATGAATCCCTAAGGAAGCTTAGCTAGCCACAAATGGACTTCACTAGGAAATCCAAGGGGACAGTCCAGCATCACTGGAAGATCCAGAAACTCCAGTGTTCCCTTAGGCTCTATGAGAGGTCTGGTTGGGTCTTTTTAGTAATCAGATTATCCCAGTCTGTTGGGTAATCCTTACAGATGTTGGGAACTGACTGTTCCTGTATTTACAGTTCTGCCTTGAGGGATGGGAGAAAACTCTCTATCCAATCAGAGACAATGAAATATATAATTATTTATCAGTTGGTTTATGTTTAAGCCTCTGTTGGTATTGAAAATTGCTTTCTTCTACTTCCTGTTTTAGCTTTCTGTGATCACTTCATAAGACCACTCCACTGAAATGAACAAAACTTTAATCTGTAGCAGCAACACACAGAATATATGTTCCTAAGGGATGTTGCACCATCATCTCATTTTACTGCTGAGGTAAATCCCGGCAACCAAGCTTCCTTTGAAAAACTGTGGGCTATATCTACTATTTTTACTGAATACTGAGGCCTTCTCAGCACCCTTTTTGCACATAGACCACAGAGAATCCAGGGAACATATTTACTGAAGTTCAAATTGGAGAAAGAAGTACCTATACAGAGTACTAGCAGACATACTTCATAAAATGAGTTGATCTGACAACTTCTGACTGCATAGACTATTTTTAACACAACAGATGTGATTTGTATGTGGAGGTCAATTCCGGGAGATATTATTATTACTTTTCTACACTTAAATTTTCATTAACCAATAAAAGCATTTAGGTAAAAAGACAGTCTCTCAATATTCTGGGTATTGCTGGTGAACCTATAGGAAAAAAACCCAAACAAACCATAAAAAACACTGTCTTAATCAGGCCCCAAATGCTCTATTAGAAGGACTTTCCTAAAAGAGCATCTCTCAATCTCAGCAATCAAAAGTAAACTGAGAAAACAAAGAAAAAAAAATCAAGCAGATAAACACTAAATCATGCTGTTATTTACAGATCACTCTTGATAGATGTAAATGAACCTGAAAACCAATTAGAAAGCAAGATGTTCCCTGGAGGACAAATATCTTAGGTTCTAGGTGTGATAGAATTCAAGCTGAGTCCATGGGACTTCTAAGTAGGCTTCAGGGGCAGGATCAGGCAGAATGGGTCACAACAGTAGAGGGTGGAAGGGTTATTTCTAGCCTTCATATCGCTAGCAGCGACATGCTGTCTAACCACACTCAGATAAAAAAGTTCTAATGCCTCAGAGCTCCCAACGGAGCAGTCCCATGTGAGTATCTTTAATTTCCGTTGGACAATTGTGGAGCTTCTTCTCATCAGCAATGCTCTGCGTGTCTGAATAACACAGAGTTGAATGCAGGTGGAAAGAGATCTTCTGTCAGACCCTCTGATTCACCTGGGCTTCAGCTCACAGCAATTGAGTATTGAGCTAACTGGAAAAAACCATGAATAAATGATATGATTCAAAGATATGCATTTATCATATTCATAAAAGGTTATCTTATTTACTTCATAATTTCCTTTATTGTGTTTGGAGTTTATAAATATTTCTGTGTGTACACATAAACAAGAAAATGGAAAACTCTATAATTGTGACCATAATAGATCTAAGAAACAAATACATATGCTTACCTTTCAGGTATTACTCTAATATGTTTTGCTATTACATTCTGCTCTTCTGAGAAAGACTGTAAGTCAGAGCACTACTCTTGAATTTGGCACATAAGAATAACCAAGTCATCATGCAAAAAATATAGTAATGCCCAGTTATACCAGACAAGGAGGAATTAAGTTCAGAGGACTGTTTAGGTAGCATAGTGTCTCCCTTGTGAGAATTATGTAAGGGAGAGCTCTTTAATATACAGTGCACTGAGCAAGTTGCCTAATAAGACAAAAGGCAAATAAATATGATTCACATCGAGAACAGGACAGAGCAGAGACATATGAACTGGGAAAACCAGGCAGAAGGCATCTTTAACTTCTACACAGTGGACTGCTTCAGTTTACCAGGAGAAAAAAAATGAGCATCTGTGGGAACTTCTTTGTTACTGTTACTGTTTCAGAAGCCATTTTCAGAGTCCAGCTGTAAATTGGATATAAGCACTTGCCAAATGCAAGGGGAGTGGTTTCCACTTTGGTCTTTGTGTTTATTGTTTCTGCACTGGCAATAGAATTGAATTCATAGCAGCAGCAAAACAAAGACAGCTCTGAGTTATACTGTAATTCACTGCTGGAGATTTATGAATATTATTTTCCTGTAAAATCCAGCATTTTTCGCTTTACTACTTGTAACCTGTAAGTGGCATAAAATTGTGTACGTAGCAGGATTTCCTACTGCAGTGCATGCCAAACACCAGTGTAGGAACTGCACTACATACACGTGGTTATACAGTATGCATAAATTGTGCCTTTATGTTTAACTTGTCTAATCAGCTCACCATATCAAAACTTAATAAGTAGCTGCTTCTCATTTAAAGGTCTAGTAAAACTGCAATTACTATGGCTGTAAGATGCCTTGTTTCGAAAAGAGCATTAAAATAGTTTTATAGATATGGTTAGAAGCACTTGTGTAGTTGTTTTTATGAAAGTGAATGAGTTCATTAATAATGAGAGTCAGAGACAGAAATATAAGTTGGGAGTTGGTGAAGTATTCTGTGTTTGCATCTGCTCCTTACAGGGTATGCTTAAAGTGTAAGCCACTTTTGCCTCCACACAGAAAACCAGGCATGGTTCTGTAAACCACTCTTCCTCTCAGGGATAGAACTGAAGGGCCCGATAATCATTTATACCTAGTTTTCCACTAGGAAAAAAATGATTTGTCTTCAGTGCAGTTACTTTGACTTCAATTCAAAACCGTGACCTGAAGCCTCTTTCACACAGTGAGACTATATTTATTAAAAAAAAAAAAAAGAAAGAAAAAGAAAGAAGTCTTATTACACTCGCAAACTAACGAATTATGCATCACACCATGTTTCTGGAAGACTAGCATTGCTTTTCAGCCATGGTAGCTGCTAGCAGGACACCAGAGACACCCATTTTTCTTTTCTCCCTGCAAAATCTGGAAAATGAGTTGATTAGGGCTCAAGCTTCCATGTCACCTCCTTGTCTGGAAAGTCCTGTGGAGAACCTGAAGCTAACACTGGGCCTGGAGCAGAAAACTTTCTGCCTCTAGTGTGCACCGAAGGGAAAACACCATTTCAGATATGATAGCTTAAATTAGGCTTCTCTCTCTCTATAGACACTTTTGGCCAAATCTGTACATTCTTAAAAAAGTATTTTTTAAAAAAGGAAATCTCAAATTTACTGTAAATGCAGACAGAGGAGGAAAGAGCAGATGGGCAATGTTTAAGTTACAAACCTTAGGGAAGCTTTTTCACACAAAACTCTTAAAATGCAGCTCTTACGTAAAGAAAGATTTTCTGTTTTCCACTGTGAATCACTAAACCTTTATTTAGACAGTTGGTAAAAACACCACATCACATAATTCACTGTTTTGGGGTTTTTTTCCTCCCCCTCTCCCCGTTTTGCCCAGCTGTAGTTTAGAGCTCTGATGGTTTTCGTTTTAAAGGGAGGGAGGAATCTACATTAAGGAATTTACCTTTTATTTTTTATTGGCAATCTAAATGTAGTTTGGAGTGGCTAACAGTCCTGTTCAGACCCACAGCACAGCACCCTCTGGTGCGCATATTAAACAGGAGGATTAGAATTGTTACGAAGGTTTTGTTCATTTTGTGATAGACATTTTTCAGAGATGAGTTTTCATACTCACTTGGAATTTGAAACCAAAAAACAGGACCCAAAACATAATGATTTGGAATAAACCGTTCATCTAACCCTTCGAGCAACTCTCCTGCCATGCTTATAGCAGGAGCTCTAGTTATTTGCAGAGTTGGACAATTTCCTTTCCACATAACTGGTTCATGATGGTTATTAATCTTCAGAAAGGCTGCAAGTTGCATAGTGGCTGCTGTTTGCTCTCAGCCAACCTGTCGCTGGGCGGTAATGAACACCCTTGTTTCACACCAAAGCCAACGGCAACTAAAAACACTTACATTTTGGGGACAGTTCTTAAAACCAACAGTGGATTTTCATGCAGGGCTGTGGAAGTTTCTCCCAATGCATAGTTACAGACTTCATCGGATTTTGGCAGTTGATTGCTGCTAGCCTGATTCCAGGAGATTTTGAACACCTCAGTTTATTTCCTGAGAAATGAATTAAGGGCATAAACACTTTGCCACATACAGCAAATACACATAAAATGTTTTCCTGTGTCAGGTGAAGTACTGTTAAAGCAGGTTGTTTTAAAGTCTCATCTAATGGCTTCTGGGCGTCCAGACTTCTAGTGTAGGCACTATTCATGGAAGTTGCTACCTCCAGTCACTTTCATTGACAAAGCACACAGTCACATTGCTCCCTGAATACTGCAGACAAGCGTAAGTTAACCTTTAGTTTGCAGAAGCAGCTCCGAAATGAAGACTCAGATTCAGAGGTCCCACATAAGAAAGGCCTTAATTCTCACATTGGAAGTTATTCTACCTAAGAACCAAGGCAATTGCTGGGTGTTTTTTAATCTTCTCAGATTTGGTCCTCATGGGGCTTTCTTCTCCATAGGTGTGTTTTCTACTTTTCTATGTTTAAAGCCAAAAGCTACCACAAACAGGTGGGTTCAGCAACTGAAGAGCTGCAGGTGAATATCTGAGGAGATAATGTGGCCTTTGATCACCTGATAATTTGCTTCATTGGCTATTAGGCAATTGGAGGGTCACTTCAGCCAGCTCTGGTAGAATCCACGTGGGCCAAGTGAGGCTTTGGGATAATACAGAAAACAGTGAAAAAGTTAACATATAAGAATAGTTTAAGGAAGGAGAAAATAGCTTTACCTGAAGGAATGTTGTGGGTTGCTTTTATGTTTGTTTGTTTTTTAAAGAAAAGAAAGACAGGCTATTTTAATAGAACAACTACAAATTTTCACTGAGGCTCGTCTGAAAAAGCTGATAAACTTCCCCAGAAGCTTGATGTACCCCCTCTTCCTTGTGAAAAGCCATATTCATTTGCAGAAATCGTCATATAAAAAAAGTTCCATTTCTGGGTAAAACATGAATATTTGTGGTGGCCTTTAAATTTACTATATCAAAAGAAAGAAATAGGAGGAATTAAGCCAGTCTAGTGGTTGAGAGTCTTTATGTCTTCCAAACCACACGAGACCTCGCTTGTCTTGTTTGCATCAACTTTTTTACTTAGGGTGTTTCCAAGAAAAAAATAAATCTGTCTTTTTCTTAGAAGTAACCTTTCCAAGATATGAGGCTTTTATGACTGCACAGCACATCTCCGATTTGGTTGCATTTCCCAAGATGCTTCAGTATCATTCTCAGCATTTCAGAGAAGAGGTATGTAAAGACTACAGGTAAGAAACCATGACAGAAAATCACATTGGCCTAAAGAGTGGAGAAGCAGCAGAGTGGGAAATCAGAATCGTTTCGGTCTGCAGGTATATAAATACTTCCCACCTACGGGTGCCTCAGCTATACTGCTGATTGATTATGTGAATAATAATCCATTTCACTTTTCAAGAATCCTTCTCTTTGAAGATGACCTGCTCAGAACTGCTCATGGGTTTGCTTCCTTTGACATACTTTTGGTTTTCCCTAGAATTTCAGCTCTCTTTAGCACAGCTCTGTCCTCTTGAGAGCTTCCTGCTGCCCATGTTCACCCACCCACCTGGCGTTGGTGGATATCCTCACGGAGCAAGCTAGAAGAAGGATAGCTGAGACTGATGCTGAGTTAGAAAGCATTTAATTTTCATGTAGCTGAAAAGTAAATGAGCAGCCATCTCTCATGGCTAATTAATAGCACGTGCTTTGCAAAGTGAAGTGTATCTTCTAGGCTAGAGTCTCTTCTGACTTTACAGCAGTGTGACTCCAAACAACTCCTGTGGAGCCACTCCAGGTTTTTCACAGGGAAAATAGATTCAGGTTCAGTTAATGGAAATTAATGTTCACATAAGGTGGTCCGGTTGACCATGCTTTTTTCATTCAAAGTACCTAAATGCTGAGTTCCCAGAACCAGTGCCTGAAAATGTGGAAGTGGGTTTAGTAAGCATTCTGGAGAAATTGGAATAAACCCAACATTTTCCTAAGAATATTTAGTCTTCTTTTCAGCACTGTGGGAGGTTTGGGCTGCTGCTTTGCACATTTTTTAAGTGCCTTTCCCTTCGAGACACCTAGGGCAAAGGCTTCAGGCACTGATATTATCTGTTTTCTCAAGAAGAGATTTTTCCATACCACATTAAAAAAAAAAAAAAGTACTTCTATGGATTGCCAGTAAATGCCACAGTCTCCATGTGTGCAAAACTCCCACTGTCATCACCAGAGAGCTGCACATAGAATAAGCATAGCCCATGAAATACAATTTTGTGAACAGATTAAGTTATGCACCATAATGTTTCAGAAGATACCCAGTCATGTCAGGGCTGCTGCACAAGACAAGAACCTAGATAAAACAACTGGTGTAGTGTAAAACAAGTCTGAAGTCTTAGATAAAAAAACTGAAGAGAAGACATATCTGAACTCTTTCAGAAGGTAATTTTGGTACAAGTAAAAAGAAATACATAATTATCTCCTCCCGCCAAATGCTGCAAAACCAGCATTTGGGGTCACTTTGCCAGTCACTGAAAAGATATTTAGAAAGGGTAAAAGAATGAAAGATATTGTGCTTGATACTGAAAGGTAAAAGTCATTGTTGAATATTAACGCTGGGCTCGCCACTAAACTTTTGGCTTTCTGTGATCCCCCACCACCCTCCCAGGGGAGGATAACAGGGGAACCAGGGAGAGAAACTTTAAGGTTGAAAAAAACTTGAAGCCATTTAATTAAAAAAACAAAACAAAAAAAAATACTAACACTAACAAAGAACGTGTCAAACTATATGCATAAATATACAAGTAGGCAAATATGCTCAAAGATATAAAAGAATATGTTAATAAAGGACCCATCTTTTGGATGACAGCGAAGTCCCAAGCAGGAAAAAAAAGCCCCAGACTGGACTTGGCAGCAGGTGGGAGTGCCCAAGCATGGAGTCTCAATGACAGTCCAAAAGAAACAGAAAAAGAGCTCTGCCTCCCCCACCCAGGCTTGGGGGCAGGGGAAGACAACTTCTCCCCGCAGGCACAGCCGCACCCCTCTCCCA
>NW_009711650.1:42533-51773 GCF_000703405.1 Apaloderma vittatum
TCCCTGTGCCAGGAGCCCCAGAGAACTTTTTATCCTGGTGCTCTCAAACCACGGCAGTCGTCTAGTAACTTGAGCTGCTTAGGGGAAAAGACATTTTCCAGGTATAATGGAGACACTGTTCAGTAACAAGAAAGAGAACTGTTTCACCCTCTTACATCACCCTGCAGAGCTCTGACCTGCCCTCCCAAACCACACAGCATGTCCCTGCGCTCAGAAACGTACTGTGCCCCACCGTGTCTCCCTGCCCGTGCACAGCTGCACCTCTTCCTTCTCCCCGTGGAGATCTCCAGTCTGGTGAAAGATGCATCAGCAATCTGTGTTCATTTGCTTGGGTTCATCCTGCTAATGCTGCAGGCATATGGCTCATCTCTCAGTGTCTCAGCCATCCTATGTCACTCTGGCCTTCATCTCCTAACTCACATTTTTTGTTCACATATTTTGGTGGTTTAACATCTGTCTGCATGGCACACCACCTAAGTCCATGTATCTTCAGAGGAGGCAGCCGCATACAGAAAAGCTGAATGGAAGTCAGATGCGGTTTGACTAAACCCTGTGGAACTCTTGGAAGGTCTTAGCTCTAAAGCCATTGTTTTTTTAAAAAACTACCCTATCTTTCAAGATGTGCTTGGATGAGCATTATAAACAAACAAAACTAGTTTGCACATGGGATATTTGCTTTTCCCCTAAGATCTGCTTGCTTCTGAGCAGGTGGTACCAGCTGATGTGGAGAAGGGAGTGACAGGGACAAGCAAATATTCCAGACTTTTCTGTCGTGTGGAGAAATTGTAGTAGGAACACTGAGCAGCACCACACCAAAACCAAACCAAACCAATACAAAAACAGTAGAAAAAGAGAGAGAGAAAGAGAGAGAGAGAGAGAAGAAAGAAAGAAAGAAAGAAAAGAAAGAAAAGAAAGAAAGAAAGAAAGAAAGAAAGAAAGAAAGAAAGAAAGAAAGAAAGAAAGAAAGAAAGAAAGAAAGAAAGAAAGAAAGAAAGAAAGAAAGAAAGAAAGAAAGAAAGAAAGAAAGAAAGAAAGAAAGAAAGAAAGAAAGAAAGAAAGAAAGAAAGAAAGAAAATCAAACAATGTTATCTATTTTACAGTTGAACCTCTTTGCTATCCAACTGATTTCATGTTTTTATTCCTTTATTTGGACATTTAATCAGTTTCAATAGGAGTTAATTTGTGTGTCGAGTTGCACTGGTTTTATCTGAGCATGAACCGATTTTGTTAAATCACTGCAAACTGGATGCTTTTACGGTACTTTATACCATTTTTATTTCTGTTTACTCTAAATTAATTAGCACTGGTGTCAGGCTGGAGCAAAAAACATCATTCTTCAACCACAGGAAGCGTCCACTGGTTTAACTCGATCATACAAATTCATGTGTAGAAGAGTAGCCGGAGTGAATCAGACCAAAACCCACCAGGCCCTGCTCCCTGACTGAAGTGGATGCCTTGGGATGGGCATGGCAAGAGGACAAGAGCATGTCATACCTTTCCCCATACATTTATGCCTCAGAGGCTTCCTCTCTTTGTGCTCATGAACACTCTTTTTTCATAGGACTTTCTTACTTGTTTCCTGTAATTTTTCCAAGGGACTGTTCATCTCAACAGGTACCCAGTCAATCAGGCATCTGGCAAAGGGGTATTGCTCACCCTATCCTGGAGTATCTGACCTGAAAGTTTTCTTAAATAAAGCAACTCCTCTTCCTCTCATATCTCTAATGTGCTGGGTTTGAAGGGAGGGAAAATCCTTGCTTTTCGGTGGCATTAGGTGGCCCCACCTTGATCTCAGGGAAATGTAATTTAAAGACAAAACCATGCTTCATTTGTATTTTTCCAAGCTTCTGCTAAATCAAATATCTTTTATCTGTAGAGGAGTTTGCTCCTCCCCCCTTTCATTTAATAAATGCTATTTAATATTGCCCTGACTTCTCAACTTGTACCTTTCAAGCAAGGCAATAAAACTCCCACACAGGTAGCCGGCACTACATGTGTCTGTACACAGAAATGAAGAAGTGGCACACAGTTTTGTGTGGATGAAGGCTGAGCTTTCCTTCAGTGACCAGCTTGAAACCTTTCTAGTGTTTTATTTTGGTTGTCTCTGATTCCCAGAAGTGGCATTTGCCGCCTTTGCCGCCAGGTTTGGCAAGCTGATCCCACTTATGTGATTAAAAGCTGCCAGTAACAATTCTCATGGGGGAAGGTGGCTCCTCTGAGCACACCCTGAGTAACCCAGGGCTTGTGGCTCCTTGCTTCTTATAATTTCCCTGCACAACAAGTGGGAGTACCCCTTGCTTTTCCTCATCCTCATCAAATGAACGCAAAGGCCACTTTCATCCAGAGAGCAACTTGCACCCTGAAGATGCTCGGACAGACTCCCTGACATTGGCTGAGAGGAAGGCAGCTCCACTGAATCAGCAGTCTGAGGTGCAAAGAACCCATCTCTTAAATCCTGAGCCCTGTCTGCCTCTGAACAGAAGTGTTTTCATCTTGCTGGGACAAGAAGAGGGAGCAGGGAGGAGGAGGAGGGCTGGTTGCAGGCAGCTGCCGACTGCTGTGGCACAGCACTGATAGATGACACAAGCAGGAACTTCCCTCCCTGTTAACAAACAGGCAGCGCTTCACCTCTGTTGTGCCAAGCAGTATTTGTTTCACATTGCTGTGGCATAAACTTTCAAGATCTTAACATGTTATGTCAGAAGAATGAGCTTTATTTCATACTTCCAGTGACTGGTGGTGGTGAGGAGGAGGCGGGGAGAGCAAGGGAGGAGGTTGCCATTAGCAGCAGCTCTGCTGGGGAAGAAGAACCTGGGCCTTCCCCCCACTGCAGCTGAGCACAGAGCCTTTGTCACTTGCTAGAGACTGTCACCTTCCCAGTGATGCTTCACGGACCAGCCCGACAGGCCAGGCTGATCGAGAACAACGATGGCGCAGGGCCTGTGGGGAAGGCTTGGGCCTCCTCTGCACTTCCCTGATGTTAGCTGGGGATGCGACTGCGCCGAAAAAAAGACTGAGAGAGTTTGGACAGCATGAATCTTCCAAGGTTGTTCCTACCGGCTGCACCGCTGGTCTCACTTGGGCCATACACCCCATGGGGGCCAGTGGACACCAGCATCACCCCGGATTCAGAGGGGGCAGCAACCCTGACATGCCACAGCCGTCACATACCTGCAGCACCAGGGTGCCCAGAGAATACCACGCTGCAGCCATGTCCCTTCTTATTTCTTTTTTATTATAACCTTTTTTTTCCAGATCACACCGTCGCCCTCCTGCACCTGCAGCTCACGGGCAAAAAAGTGGGAGATTTCCATGAAAAACTAAATAGCTCCAGCTGCTCATCCAACAAGAGGATATGGATTTTAAACCTGCAAAATATATATGTGTGTGTGTATATAGTAGTGACATAACTGTGAAAGGAAAAGCAGTTTACTCTCTCTGTTTTTTATTATATGTAATCTCAGTAGGCAATCAAAACCTATTCACCTACCACAGGGACCAGAAAACAATATATTTGTACTCTTATCAGACACAGACATTGACTCAAGGTGGGCCTCGGGGTTACCCCTCCCAAAGCAGCCTTCAGATTTGGCACAGTGTATGTGCAAACACAAGCTTTGGCGCATGTCACCCTTTCTGGTCTTTTAAAAAATGTTTCACTTACAGTCTCAGGATTTTAGATGAGAAACCTTTCTCTGGGGTCTGCCACAAGACCATAGGTGGTTACAGGCATTTGTCCCTTACTTTCATGCAGCGTAGCTTTGTTGGCCTCACAGCAGCATGTTTGCACAAGGGGGCTCTTGTGCAAGGTCCTTGGATACCTCTTGCCTTTTCAAAAGAAGCTAGGTCTTTTAATAGTTTGAAAGTATGCTTTCCACCTTTAGGGTCATTTCAGTGTCATGGATATGACAAGTTATTTCCAGTTGTTTTTGGAAAGCCCTGGTGTGCAAGGCTTCATTATGATGGGGATTGTGATGCTTCTGGGCTTGACTTTCAGACGGTGGCAAGAAGAAATAGCTGGGCACTGCAAGCTGCCATCCACACTCTGGGAATGTGGGCCCATCATAAGGAGAAAAAAAAAATCACCTGCCAAAACAGGCTAGACGTACTGGACCTGGTCTCTGGACACCTGCTCCAAGTGCAGACACCACCTCGGTGCTCCAGGGTTGATCCTGGCTAGCTAGTCTCTGTGCAGAGGTAGGCACCAAGCCCCCAGCCCAAGCACCTCTGTCCTTGGGCAAAGCTCAGGCTCAGAGCTCATTTGCCTCTGCTGCCTGGGAATAGCCACCTTGAGCAAGCCTTTGGCCTTCCAGTGTCCATCCGTCACCCCAGGACATCAAAGCAGGCATGGATTCAGAGATCAGCGCATTCATCAGGATGGTTTCCTATCACTGTCTTGAAATCTAGCCATAAAGCTGCAATCACACCTTCAAACGATGCCTTGTTCATGGAATGTATTTCAAAGACTGGCAGATCTGGCTGGCAGAATGGGGTCCCATATATGAATTGAAATCTTTACTTTTTTCTTCCAGAAGTTTTCAAGAGTGCTAGTGACAGAAGAGGAAGGGAGGGAGGCAAATTAAAAACTTTTTATACATTAGGAAGGTAAATGAAGCAAGTGAATGCAAAGACAAAGAGATGAAAGTCATATTTTATGGTAAGCATCATACAAGAGCTTCTTATTGGTGATGGGTGTGCAAAATAAGACACCAGAAGCCAATGAAAGAAATGGTTGTTAATACTCTGTCTAGAAATGATAGTTAGTACTGTGACTTTCTTTTTTTCCCCCCACTGATTAAATAATTTATATCAGAATACTTTTGTAATTTGAGTCTGTCAGATGGGAGCTCTTTTATATATAAATATATTTTTCTTTCCTGCTTTCTAATTAGCAAGGTACAAAACAGAACAGTAATGTATTACACAGGCGGAGAAGTGACATTGTCTGAAGAGCCTTGCTGTGTCCTGATTCCCAACAAGGAGCATTGCAATGCTATGCTCAGGAAGCCCAGACTCCCCTCCTTTCAGCAGCTAAATAGTTAAAGAGATAGATCAAAGTGAAAAAAAAGGAAAATATTCCTTTTAGGCTTAGAAACACTGTTGCCGCCATGGAGAGGAGCAGTAGAAAATTAATAAGGTGGTGTTGGAGCAGATGCATGACCTGCAGTATAGTACAGAGGGCAAGAGTTCAAATATAAATAAATATGTATGGCTGTGCTATGTCTTATTAGATAAGAGTGCTGTCTCGTAAGCAGTTTAGGTGCAACGAAGTGGCATCTGTAGTACTTGCAAGACAAGGAGCTGTACCATAAACAAGCCTCCTGATTAAGCTCAGGATTTTCTAAGAGGCCAGCAAGAGCCGGGAGCAAGATTTGCTGTTTCATCTCTCCAGGATGAAGGTATCAGGAGTGGCAGGGGAGAGGGGGTGAGACTCCTGCAGTGATCCTGGCAGGATTGACATATTTGAGAGGTAGCGTAGCTGGGTTCGGGCGTCCAGGAAGATTCCCTGTGAACAAAACTCCCAAATGTTTTGACAGAAAAGTTAAAATGCTGTCCCATGAGGGCGCAGAGGGTGCTGTCTCCTCATCTTTGGAGTCACTGAGTGTCCCAAAGCCAGCAAATGCTTGGGACAAGTGATAGAGTGATGGCAACTGGTGCAGACCTCAGCCTTCCTGGAGATAACTCAGGGATGCTGAGACTAGTTTATGTCCAGAGCTATTTCAAATAACTCTGGCAGAAATCATTTCACAGTAATTTCTCAGTCAGAGGCTAATTTGGAACGTATGTTTAAAAGTATACAGATTTTATCATGATTAGAATTTCATGATGAACTCATTTTTTTTCTGCCTCGTGGAATCACTTGGAAAAAGAAAGCAAGCATCATCTGAGACTGAACTGAGCTGATTACAAATAGTCTTAAGAACAAAAAATCAACACAGGCAATATATAGATTATCATTCTTCATCAGTCACAAATAAACTTCACCTCAGATTTTCCACTTGAGTTGACTTTCTCCTCTATTTTTCAGCCAAATATTTCCCAAATAGTTCCAATGACCCAAATCAAGCATTTTTCACAAGATGAATTTCTCTGCTGTGGAAATTCATTCATCCTGATGCAGACTCCTGGAGAGCCATGGGCAAGGCTTGTCAAGCAATTTGCAAATAAATGTAAGCAAAAGAAGGAACCGGCTCTGCAAAAGTTCTGCCTCTCCCCACTGCACCTCCTTTTCCTAGTTTTGTAGAGGGGGATTAGTGACATGGATAAGCCACAGGAGTAAATCTCACGTGGTTTGTACATGTCACCAGAACCCCTACAGGAAAACGCAGCTTTATAATATGTACAATTTCGGTTTAGTTTATTATTTATAATACCTGGGTACCAACAAAAAAGCTCAGACACTAATGCAAAGTTTTTAATTTCTTAGTGCGTTGACATCACTTACTGTCTTTCTCAATGTATTTTTATTTGTTTGATCTTCTATAAATTTTTCTCTTTGTTCTTCAGATGGAATAGCAAATCTAGTTCATTCTGAAGACACTCTGCTGCTCTAAAGTAACAGAAACACCTTTAAAAATTTAGAGTTTTAAGTGTGATATCATGTCCCATAAGAATATTTGTATCATTACAGGACACAATATCACCTTGTTCTGTGGAAATCTGAAATTCCACTAATTTATACGAATACTTGTCGCAGTTGTCTGCATTATTTTAACGCAGGCAATTTATTGGAGTCAAGGAATGAAATATTCTGTTAATGCTTTGGTTCAGCATGTGATTTTGGCCATGCTGATATTTGCAAACCTTTCTTCCTTTCTAACGCCTTCATACTGGGGCACCTCAGCTGAAGCTTTAAGTGCTGGTTTCTGGTCACAGCCAAAGATTTCTAAGTTTGCAGCATTTGCTGACTACATGTCCTACTTGCACCTTATCCTTCGTACAGCGGGACCCATCAATATTTTCCAGTGGAACTGGTGGTCATCTCTTTCCATAGACCAGGGTTTTAACCATCCAGGGAAAGAACAGGGCCAATGGTAGCTGATGATACATAGATGGTAGAGGATTTAGGATTCTCGGTGGTGGTTTTAGCAAGGCCAGGGTGCAAGGGCTGCTGGAGGGCCAGAGTATCCATCCAGCATATGGCCACAGGGGACATCCTGATAGTGAGATGTCCTCTTTGACGTAGATGCCACCTGGGAGCAGGAAAACATGCTCAAGAGCATTGTCCTCTCTCATTATGTATACTTGGCACCCACTCCATCTCCTTCTCAGCAGAGATTGTTGCCATCCCAGCCACACAGCCTCTTTCTTCGATGCTTTATCTCCTCCAGACAGCACTCTTCCTAGTTTGTATTCTTAGACTATTACATGTTTTAAAAGCAAAGGGTCAGCTATGTAATGCTTGCAATGACTGAGTGGGATTGTCAACTAGCCACAAGACATTTTTTAAAAAAATAAATAAATTGGGAAATGTTCAAAGATGCTAAAAAATAATACTGTCGCACCCTCCTTTCCTCTTCCTCTCTACACATACACACCACACACACACACACACACACACACACACGCACAGAGAACTAAAAGAAATTAGTGGAGAATCAGTGACCAGCAGAATGATGAACAATAAAAGATCCCAGAAAACTCTAAAAGGAGCAAGAAAAATCCTGGTCACTTGTGGAACCCTTGCTAGAGACAGCTCACAGCGTTGCAAGGACTAACAAAGGAAGATCAGAAGTGTTGACTAGACACTTTTGTTCTGTATTTGCAATGAAGCTGGAGGGAGTATCTATCCCATCTGACGTTTCTGCAGGAGCAGAACGTTTATCTCTGCAACAAAGGAAGATCTGAGACAGCACCTGCTAAAATTAAGCCTTCCCCAAAACAGCTCTATTAATTTGCACCCAGGAGTTTTAAAGGAAGTGGCTAAGGAACTTTCTGAAACACTCTCATTAATTATTCACAGATGTCGAGAGAATGAGTTAATTCTTGAGTCTGAAGGTCAGCAAACACTGCTCTAAAGGGAAAAAAACCCCTGCTACAAAGGAAAAAAAATATAAAGAAGTAGAGACCAGCAAGGCTGACAGTTCCAGATATAGCTTGAAAACAGATTTTTAGGGCAACTATAATGAAAGATTTAGTCTAAGTATATACGTATGTATTTATATAAAACAAATGCTAGTCATAATATTTTAGCATCGTAGTAGTTCGAGGGCTCTAACAAGGCTTAGAATGAGAGGTTTCATAAACTCAAATTATCGAGGTTACTGTGAAGGAGGCCAAAGGATGGTTTGGTGCCCATGTGTCACTTGCAGTGGGAGGATGGTCCAGAGATGCCGCTGCCCCAGGTGTCCCTCTGCCCCCAGGGAGGACATGGAGGTCCAGTCCTGTGGGGCTGTGCTGCATGGGGCTCCCACAGGAATGTCCAGGCATTGCCCAGGTGTTTGCCGTGTGGCTGACAGCAGATTTGGGGTCAAGAAGAGGTTTACCTTTCATTCAGGGATGCAAAAACCTTGACCCACGTCCTGAGTGCTTCCACAGGCCAAACAGCTGCTGGCAGGCATCCCCAGACACCTCAGGGCTGGGGTATATAATCCCTATTTTTGTTTTAGAGGATCCACTTTTTTGCAAATCTAAACGGCATTTTTATTATTATTTCCAGTTGTTACATGATTCTTATTATAGTTCAGCACTGACGTCAGCAATAAACAATAATAGGATTGTGAACTATTGCTCTTTCTAATAAAATTATGTTTCTTCTCTGCATTATAAATCTAATAGCTATTACATCAGTACCCATAAATATATATCATTGCTTACCTTTTTAATATATACAGGGCATTGCATGCCCCAACAGAAAATAATCAGATTTTTTTTTATAAGTTAGCCACAGCCATTATTAGATCATGAATGCCTAATAAGTAGAAGTAGAAGATATAATTAATGGGCAGTTTTCATATCATTTTCTTCTTTTGAAAGGGAAGAAAGAGGTAGCTTTTACCTGCTTTTCTTTCCTCTCTAAAGCAGCAGCCTCTATTCTGTCCTGAGTGTTTCTCCACTTTTTCCTTATAATTTCTTTTCCTTTCCTTCTCTGAGGCTAAATGTTGGTGAAACGGCTCAGCACAAAGGCAGCACAATTTCTCCAGTGAAGTGCCATTGAAAACCTCCTTCTGGAGAAAGAGCCAGAGAAACAATCCTTTCCTTCGTCATTTTGTGCTAACGCACACACTTGCTGCCCTCGTG
>NW_009711650.1:51791-52167 GCF_000703405.1 Apaloderma vittatum
CTCTCCTACCTGTCATGGGGGAGGCCCCTTTTCCCTGTTCCCCCATTCTTTTTTGGCAATACACCTTTCAGCCATGCCCTCCCAGACGGCAGAATCTCATGGTTCTCATCCTTGGTCTCTGCGAGTGCTCAAAGGCTTAAGGCTGGAGTTTCAGGTCCCAAGCAGGGGAGCGGTGATGGGCCCCTCCAGCCCCTTCCTGACACCCCTATTGCTGTGTGTGTGTGTGTCCCTGAACCCCTCCCGAACCTTTCTGGCACCCCGGGGCAGCGCACAACATGAGCACGGCTGTGATCTATGGAAGCACGTGAGAGATCTGTATAAATAAGGCAGATCCCCCCACCCTCCATCCCCCTCCTCCTCCTGCTCCTCCTCCTCC
>NW_009711651.1:0-5110 GCF_000703405.1 Apaloderma vittatum
GGACTGGGGTTTAGCTCAAACCCAGGACAGACATTAAATACCACAGCTGCTTAAATAGAAGAAGGATTTTAAATATTCTGCAACTGATTTATTTTACATACATTAAACACCATACTGTCAAATCAACTCATCCATGCATACTTATTTTTTTAACCTCAGACAGACCTACTGTCCTCTCTTGCACAACTCTAGAAGAACCTGTGCTCTTAAACTAAAAAAATGGAAAGACTATGTTACTGTGATTCAGTCAGTATCTGCCCATTTCAGACTGGATAACAGCTGATTATTTACAGCTCTGAGAGAGAAAACAATCTGTGAAACACCTGAAAGATGAAATCTCTATATCTTGTTATACTCAATTCTTTTGCTGCATGATACAGCAAGATTCCTTAAAGCAAAAAGAGATTGTTCTGCATAGACAAAAGAAAAATAATGGTGAAATATTTCTATTCCCTAAAGTAAGTTCGCTAAGTGCTCTCTAAGCGAAGTACATTAGAAACATCGTGCAGCTGACAGCACATGGCTGATCCTTTGACTTCGGTGGCACTGGTCACCTGCTCCCACATCACCCCTCCTTTTGTCTGAAGAATGTTTTTATTGCATTCCTATATTGGAGCCATAAATAGAGTCCTCTAAATAAATTTGCTTAAGAAATTTATATGAGATTTGAAAGTTTAATGTAACTGCCAAGAGAAAGATTTTGGAGTGCTTGGAGAATTAATCTTACTACTCATTACATTTATTGATTCAAATCAAGCTTCCGGACATCAACATAGGTGCCACTGCTAAGAAATAAGAAGTTTCCAGGAAATCTGAACGTAAATCTAAAGTGATCGCCAGCTTTGGAGGTAAAAAAAAAAAAAGAAGAAAAGAAAAAGAAAAAATTTGTATGCCAGTAAACGCAGTACTAATAGATCATCATCCACTGCATGGGCTGCCTTCTCTAGTATGGGCTTTTATAACCAACTAAAGATGAAACTATATTCTAAATAGAAGCTGAACTGGAGTGACTACGTGGCTGATGTCACTGTCCTTGAACGGGCAGGGGTCACCAGTACTGAGGCCGTGCTGCTGAGGACGCAGCTGCGCTGGGCAGGGCACGTCTCCAGGATGGAGGATCACCGCCTCCCGAAGGTTGTGCTCTTTGGTGAACTCGCCACCAACTGCTGCAACAGAGGAGCCCCATAGAGGGCATATAAAGAGTCCCTGAAACAATTCCTCAGTTTTGGCCATATTAACTACCATCAGTGGTCCACTCTGGCCTCCAGTCGGGAGACGTGGAGGCTGCTGCCTCCTTAGAGAACGCACAGAGAATTAGTCTCGAGGAGAAAAGACAACGCAGAAAGAACCGTGCCTCGCCAATACCGCCTAAGGAGACTTTCCGCTGTGCCTTTTGCCACTGGACTTGCCTGTCCCGCATCGGCCTTTTTAGCCATCAGCGCGCTTGTAGCAGGTGTGGGCAGAGCCCTTCCCGTATCTTCGTTCACGAAGCCCAGCAATGGTGATGACAGATGAAACGATATTCTAACTAGAAGCTGAACGTAGCTGAAGATAGACACATCTCCAGCCATGAGGTCATTCTGTGCTAAGCAGGAAGAGTAATTTTGCTGCTACTTCTGCCCTCAAGCATAAGCGATAGCTTTGATTTTGAGAATGAAAGAAAACAGTGAGTTTTGGAATTCAGCTACTACATTTGCTAGAGCAGACTTGAAATTAAAAAGGTATCTGGCAAAAGATGAAAAATAATGTAGTAATTTTATGCAAAATAAAGGTATCTACTTTACAATGAAGACCATCCCACTGCTGAACCACTCTGGTTCAGCTGTCGAGAGACAGCTGTGCTTCCTGGGACACAAATGTTATGAAAGTGTTCCATGAGGACAAAACCAGAACGCTGAGCATACAGGGCAGATCTCTTCCACACAGAACAAGTTGCTACACATAAATGAAGTAGCAGCAGGTTTTTACCCCCATAACTTACAACTACAGTCAAGAAAAGAGGGAGAGAATACAAGGGAGAGTGAGTGAGAGAGCTCTCGCAGTTGCCACCAACACAACAAAAATCAATCATAGAAAAACTACAGGTCATCAAACACACTGCACCAAGAGAGAGTTTCCAGACTTCTGCCACCACTACACTTACAACCTGTACTAGCTAAGTCACACTGGATATGACAGGGCATGAATGACAAAGAGCGGGCACAAACATTTTCCACCAACTAAACAGGAGCTTAATGTGCCCACAAAAGGTTGTAATTTGGAACTGTTATTGAACTGCCATATAAATGACAACTTAAGGATCCATGTGACAGAGCTTCACCTAAGGAAGTTATCAGAAGAATGAAAATATAATTATTTTCTTTCGCCTGTGTCCTGTGACAAACCTCCTCCATCTAGAATTGCTATCTACAAGCAACACTAACACAATACAGTTATTCCTTCAGTGTTTGCAAAAAAGCACAAGAAAACCATTCTGTTCACGTGACTGAAAAACAGCATCAACAGCAAAGTGTATTTACTATAATCATGCTTAAATTTAGGGATTAACGTAATTGCTTTACACTAAGGATACACCACAAAACACTCGGAAAAAGAATTACTCTAAGGATCTGCTACCACTCAGTTTCTGAAGTATCATTTTTACTTGCACTGGTGTGCTAATAAAGAGTAGTACCAACAATAAGACTACCTGAAACACCTGTGTTCCACAAACTACAAGTTCTGGTACTAAAAACGTAACCACAAAAAACTCATTAAACTAAAAAAAAATAATAATAGTAAAAAAAAAAATCCTTCTGCAAGGAACGGCAAGGTGAAGAAAAAAAATTCAGAGAGGCTTCTCAGAGATACGAACTTGCCGTGACATCTCAACCCATCTTATTGAGGAAGCATCTTATACTGAGAAAAAATTAAACATAGTTATTAATCATACCAAAAAAAAGAAACAAAAGTAAAGCAGATAGAAAGACCATTACTTAAAATACATCTTAGATTTGGGTTCTTGAGGTTTGTTGTTAAATCTTCTTCCAGGTATATTCGTCGAATCTTCAGAAACATATACTATATACACAAACCAACCTAGTGTCCGATTCAATTCAGTGGAACAACTGGGAAATGTGATTCTACTTTCTACAAGAAGGAAAAACGCAGAGAAAAAGCTCATGAGGATGACCTTCTCTTTATAAAAAAAACACTGAACGATTTCTTGAGTGGGTTGGCATGGTACATAGAGTGCAACGATACTTATTACTTAATAGAATAAATAATTTTAAACTTTCTTATTTCTGAATGTTCTACTTCAAATTTAAATTTACAAGAGAAAAATACCTATATTGCTAAAAAGAAAAGCCTCAACCACTTGTCACAATTCCTTGAGGTTTGTAATTTTCCCCAACAAACATAGCCTTGATATACTTAAATCCTATTTCATCATTACAAAATTAAGTTGTGTAAACTACGAATATAAATTAGCTTGTTCAGATCGAATTTTCTGATTTCTGTGTCATCACTTGACTTTGCGAATGAACATTGAGACATGCTGTTAAAACAGTGGCATAAAAAGTAGCCTAAAACTTTCTAACCAGGTCGATTTTAACTCCATTTCCTTCACAAAAATACAGAAATTTACTGCCTCGATAATAGCTAGCACATTAACCTATCAGACAACAGAACAACTTGTTAAGTTCTATATAGGAGCCTTCATTAGTTGATGATACTGAGGAGGACTTGTGGCTCTACTCCTGCCACAAGTCAGTCAGAGTTTACTACTAATAGATTGACTACCCTTTGTCACTGAAAGCACAATCATAAAAACATCTACAGTGTTTTTCTTACCTCTAAGCCAAACTTAACAGGTTCGTGGGAAAAACCTTAGCAGGAGGAATATCAACTAAGTGAAAATGTGCTACAAGATTACTTAAAAACAAACAAACAAAACCTTTGTGTTGTCATTTGTATATGTTTAGATGTCCCACAGAGAATCAATAGCATGAAATTTAGTTGATCAGGTTGACTGACAAGGCAAATAAATGTGAATATAGTAATTGCATGCACTGGAATTGACTTCATCACATCAGGTTGTACTACTGAGATTACCAGGAACACAAACTGTAAAACTTTTATAACATTTAATAACAGACATTCCCCAAGGAGCAGCATTAGCAGCTTTTCAGGCAACCACCCAATGAGCAAACACTTAAACATGACACTTAGAAAATTACTTAACATGAAACACCTACCTTTTGTCAGTGATTCCAGAAAAAGGTTATTTTGTCAGTGAAACTCAGAACTAGGTCAACATTTCAGAACGGTGCCATTCCTAACTTTGTTTCTACCTGATATGCTGCCCTGTCCTTTTCCCTCTCCCCTTCAACATGCTGTGCCTGCCACCATCAGATTTTTCCCATTTAAAACATGACAAGAAGACTGTTTCTAATGCACATAACACAACTCACCGCTACTAATGCTTTCTCTGTCCTTACTGCAGTCTTCCTCTTCACCTCTACTTTACAGCTATAATTTTATACACTGCAATTTATATGACATAAACAATGCTTTCTATCAGGTAAGAAAAGACTAGAAGGGAACACTACTTTCATCTGTTTAGACTAACCATAGTTAAGAACGTCTTAGCTAGACCCATAGTGGTATTTGTTGAATTCTACACAATTTTGACTTTAAAAGCATCAAGTATGGGAACAACTGATAACATCCCCAAGCTCTTTTTCCAATACTCCATTCTTATTCTGTTTCTACTCTTTATTTCTGTGATTTCAGGTTCCGACCAGGGATCCTGTCATGCTCCGTTCTGTCATTCCAGTCTGCCTCCAGTTTTCAAGCATTTTATTCAGTCTCTGCACGTCTCAAGTTGCCTTCACTATGTTGTCAGGGTAAGAACCACCTCCTTGGAAATTTGTGTTCCAAGGACAACTGTTCACCAGAACTGCCTTAAAACCAAATTCTAAGTGACCAAACTAAAGTAAATTAACATATGTTCTTCTTCAGATAACTTTTACAAGGATATGTATTAAAGACAAAACATTAGTTTGTTTGTTTGGTTTTTTTTTTTAAGAAACAAGTCTTCCCTGAATCTAACATCTAAACCAAAAAT
>NW_009711652.1:0-387 GCF_000703405.1 Apaloderma vittatum
CCAGCTGAAACTATTCTGTGATTCTGTGATCCTGTATAAATTATTTCCTGGTTCAGAGGCATCTTCACTTGCCTGGAGTTTCTGAGTAGCCATTATCAGCTTTCTATGAGACTGAACCAGGATTCTTAAACCTTATTTATGTGTTTTCACAGAATCACAGAATGTCTTAGGTTGGAAGGGACCTTAGAGATCATCTAATCCAACCTCCCTGCCAAAGTCAGGGATGCCCTTAACTAGCCCAGGTTAATCAAGGCCTCATCCAACCTGGCCTTGAACATCTCCAGGGAGGAGGCATCCACAGCCTCTCGGGCAATCTGTTCCAGAGTCTTGCCACCCTCGTACTGAAGAATTTCTTCCTACGATCCAGTCTAAACCTATTCTCCTTTA
>NW_009711652.1:628-4238 GCF_000703405.1 Apaloderma vittatum
TGGGGACACCAGAACTGGACGCAGTTTTTGAGGTGGGGTCTCACAAGAGCAGAGTAGTCTCTTAGAGTGCTGTAAGATATCTACAGAGATCTGGGTTCAGCACTGAAAGTTTTGTTGCTGTTAAGAGCCATAGAATAAGATGTAAATTCGGCAACTGCAGATATTTAAACCAGGGTCTATATTATAAACAAATAAGCTTGTTAAATTATGAAATACCGGAGTTAAACAAGTGAAAATCTATACCAGGCTACATCACAGATACAGTTTCAAACCCAAGCATTATGTGATCCATGTACCCACATTACAGGAAAAGGGAGGGCAGTGTGTAAGAAAGCTGTTTTTGTAATGGTATCTATGAGGATGCAACAAAGCAAAAGGAAATACCAAGTAGTTATCTCTTCAGAGGAAAATATAAAAGGCCATAATGATTAATGTTGTTCTACGACCAGCGCCACACATGGGTCACTTGGGGATTAAACATTCCCAAACTCCAAGAAGGAAAATATCTGAAGTCATCTATAAAATTAATTTTCAATTTCTATAAATGTCAAGATCACATGAGCTTGTAAGTATTTAAGGTATAGGAACAGTCTTAAGGAACTGCTTAACGCTCAAATGCTTTGTTGAATGAAGAATCCTGCTGCTGGAGCTAAGTAGACATTTGACCACGGCAGACTCATGACGATTTCTCAACCTCTTACATGAGTAGAGCAGACTGGAGGAAGAAGGAAAATGCTGATAACTTTTCACTTTTTCATGTCAGAGGCCAGGACTGCTCAGGCACCAGAGCTACTCAAGCATTTATTAAAATCAGCAGGAGCCCTCTCTGCTGTTGGATGGCCATGGGATTTGCCCCAAGGTCAGGAGGAAAGAGCAGCTGAAATGAAGGAGAAATAGGAAAAGAAGCAAAGGAGCATGACTCTCATTCCACATATCATAAAAGAACTCACATGTTTTGAATAACAATTAAGGCAATATACTTATTCATATAGATGATTAAGCAATGTGTATCAGTGATGGAATTGTGATCTGAAACACCTGTGCAAAGAAACAGCTTTATGAAACGGTGAAGTGACTCAGTATATAACTTCCTTGCTTTTAACCAGCTAGATTTGAATCAGACTCTACCTACTTATATCCAGCACATTCATTTCTCCCTCACAGTTCTCAGAGACTTTTATTCTATCAGTTTTCTGAATAAACAAAGGCTGTCCAAGATCCAGGAAGCTTCTGTATTTAGATTAAAAAAATCAAGAGCCAACAACAAATTTTCATTTAGAATAATGCAATTTAACATTCATAGTGTGTGGGAAGAAACAATCCTGAAATTATAGAGCAACAGTGATGCTCAAAGTAAACCACGATTTCTAAAAAAAATTGTTTTGTATTGTAAGTATAATGGGAAAGTTTTTCATCTTACAGGACATCACTTGAGGACAGTAACTGAGCCACTTGAGGAAAATTCTCTTTCCTACTATTCACTTAGTATTCTTCTGGAAGGAAAAAGTAGTCTTCTTTGCTTGTTAGTTCCACTATAAGAAATTATTTTAAAATTTTGAGGCTGCATTTATTTTTAAAAAATATATGTAAAACAACTCTTGCTGAAAACCACTATAAAGCTGGATTAAAGTGACTGAAAACCATCCAGCCCATTTTTCACAGGACATATCACAGCTGTCAGACAGAAAGCAGGATACTGAAGATGTAATTCTTTCCAGTAACAGCCATTCTGTGTACTTCATCTGTCTGAGAACACTTAGAAACCTAACAGATACAGCAACTAATATTGCTTGAGATTTTGAAAAGCTTTTTCCTTTCCTTGGTCGTTAAAAATATGACAGACAACTTGCACTTAACGGAACATTGTGCTGGAGACCTTGAAATGAACTCCAGTTGCATACTGTTATGTAGTCTGTACACAGGCTAGCTTCCACCTTCCCCAAGATCCTCCTGTACTGAATGACATGAGCAACACATTACTGCATGAATTAACCTAACTGGTTAAATAATAATGGAGTAGGAACATGTACATAGTCTAAAAGATTTTCCACCTACATATTGATAAAAAAATTATGCCACCTTCCTCCAGAATGTATTAATTAGATGAAAGAACACATTTATTAACAAAAGTTTGATTTGCCCACAGGTTTCATCAGCTTCTTGAATAGGATTTGAGTAATAATGTTCCCCCTGGCTGGGTCCTGTACAGTTGTCATCATTTTGGCCTGAAAACTGCACAGATGACCTAGCACTGGCAAAAAATAAATAAAAATGATTCTTAATGATTCCTGATGTTTTATTCTGACTTTTCTGTTGCATACCACAGTACAAAGAAATGATGCCTTGAAAATGGCATCTGAGTTTGTGGGCATTTTGGCCCAATGCTGCCTTTCGCTTACTATTCAATCCAAAAAGCTTTTAAAATCTTTCTTCCTGGAAGAACTTTTTCTTCCTATTCTTTCCATCTGTATAAATAAGTCAACAGTAGCAGAAGCCAGAATATTCCTGCAGGGAGATTATGGCTGTGTAATGTTGATGACTACTCTCTGGTGTAGAGCAGCATCCTCACATTTGCATCTAGAGTCAGAGATACTAAGATACAATATGGAAGACTACTGTACAGAGAAGACAGTATGGACATCCATTTGGACTGTCCTTTTTCCTTGCTTTGCACAAGTAGCAACTCACTACTTAAAAAGTAATATGCTTCAGTGTGAAAACATTACACCAAGGAAACCTGAAGTCTTTTATGTATTTTCTGAGCAACACTGAAAAACATACTTTATTTACTTTACTATTGCTGTCTTGCTTGCAGATACAAGAGAAGACTGATATGCATTTTTCCTTTTCAGGAAAACATCAGCAATGCTAAACACAGGTGGTTTTTGTCATAAAATATCATGAGCTGTAAAAACACCAGTCCATGAAATGAAATGATCAGAAACCTATGCAAACAAGTTCGTATTTCCCAGATTCAGCTTCCAAAGGAAAAAAAAAAAACAACCAGAAATTACTCCTCTGACCTCACTAAAGATTGTTCAGAAAGTCTGACCTCCCTTACAATATTATACACAAAGAAAAAGAAATTTAAAGAAGTGTTTAAAAAGTAAACATTAAGACAATGAGTTTTCAGGTAACTTTGCGACGTGCTCAGGAAGGATTGACTACAGAAATTTAGCTAGGACTGGTGCTTGCATTGCATCCTGACTCCAGTCCAGACTGAACAGGGAATTCAATAGTCATTGTCACAGCAGCTCCCCACAGAAAGCTGATAAACCACCTAATGACAAGGTCTAACCAAAAAACAGAAATGCAAACCAGTGGCCTTTTAGTACCAGTTTTGGGTTAGCTTAATTCCAATGATTCCAAGAGGAAAATATTTGTCTAGTGCAATCATACTAGAAAAATCTAACCCTCCCCTTGAAAATTCAAAACAAAAAAACCCAAACCCATGCCTTAAAACACCTTCCTAGAGTCAAATTTATCCTATTTTCCTTTAGCTTTGTATTAGGGGTTTTTGGCATATTCTAGAGCAGAACGTCTAATATTACAATTATTTCAATAAGACAGTGGCAGAAATTTACAAGGGCTATTGTATAATTTTATATAT
>NW_009711652.1:4286-4716 GCF_000703405.1 Apaloderma vittatum
CAGGAAATTCACATTTTAAGCTTTTACTTGTTGGCTCACTTTTTATGTTCCAGATGTAAAATAAAGCCACTGATGTTAATACATCCTGCCCACATGTTTTCTGTTCTATAATAGCAGCACAAATTGGAGCCTATGCCAGCTTTGTAGACTACTCCATCATTTGGACTAATTTTATAATCATTATTCTGAGAATTAGTGGCCCAGCTTCCCCTGTCACTCATACTAATTTGAAACTGATGAAATGCAATTGTTTTCAGATAAGAAACTCTTAATTTATAATTAACATATAATAAATGAAGAATGCAGACTATCCATTTCATGAAACTTGGTACAAGGGTGGTGAAGCTCTACTTAGCCCCAGCAGTTCAGCCCAATGGACTAGTGCTAAGGAAATGTACCGGGTTGGCCTGGCCAGATTTTGGTGGCAGCA
>NW_009711653.1:0-420 GCF_000703405.1 Apaloderma vittatum
CACAGCAAATAAATTTTGTTATGGTGATCCACCTAATGTAATGTGAGATAATGCTAAATATTGACTCTGACGAAAGTAAATTGAGCAGAATGTTACAGTCACCATGAAAGACAGGGAAATAAATGAGGCAAGAATAAGGTGGATGAGGAAAATGTAGGCCTGTCAGAACCAAAAGCATTGAGAAGATTAAGAAATACCACTGTATGGGAAACTGCAAAGAGTAATAAGAAAATGGACCAAGCCTTCATAAAGGTCCTGGGACTTCGTGTGGCGCATGAGGAGGGTGACAGAATCTGTAATAGTAGAGAAGAATAGAAGGCACGCAAGTTCTATTAACTGCCAAGAAAAATGCCATTAATGCTAAAAAATACAAATTGAAGAAAGAAAAAAGTATGTTCACTTTAAATCACAGAAACACAG
>NW_009711654.1:0-6906 GCF_000703405.1 Apaloderma vittatum
GGTGCACCCTGAAGGTAAATCCATAATGCCGGTGGCTTGGCCTGGCACCTGCAAGGTGCAAACTCAACCGGGAAAGTTGCAGGGTGAGGCGTTAAAGCGTCTCTTGCTGCTTTTCATAGAATCAGAGAATGGCCTAGGCTAGAAGGGACCTTAGAGATCATCTAATCCAACCTCCCTGTCATGAGCAGGGACACCTCTCAACTAGATCAGGCTACTCAAGGCTCCATCCAACTTGGCCTTGAACACCTCCAGGGAGGGGGCAGCCACATCTCTGGGCAATTTATTCCAAAGTCTTGCCGCCCTCATACTGAAGAATTTCTTCCTAAGATCCAGTCTAAATCTGTTCTCCTTCAACTTAAACCTATTTGCCCTTGTCCTATCGCTGGACACTCTTGTAAAAAGTCCCTCCCCAGCCTTCCTGTAGGTTCCCTTCAGGTACTGGAAGTCAGCTATTAGGTCTTCTCTTTTCCAGACTGAACAATCCCACCTCCCGCAGCCTGTCCTCGTAGCAGAGGTGCTCCAGCCCCTGGATCATCCTTGTGGCCTCCTCTGAACACGCTCCAACAGATCCACGTCCCTCTTATGGTGGGGGCACCAGAACTTGACGCAGTATTCGAGGTGGGGTCTCACAAGAGCAGAGTAAAGGGGGAGAATCACCTCTCTTGACCTGCTGACCACACTTCTCTTGATGCATCGTAGGATGAGTTCCCTGTATTCCCGTGGTGCGCACCTCAGTGACCGCGTTTCATTAACTGCACGGTCACATACAAAGGCATCATCCTGAAATGTGGTGAGAAATTACTGTGTTTACTAAATAGAGATTTTTCAAAAGCATCCGTTTAACGGTACGTACTGTTTCGTTTCCTCTAAGAGTGCTGTTACTCAAAATGCATTTTCATCTGGGCACCCGAATAGAAACACATGAGAGGTTTGAATGTAGATGATATTGCAGCTTTGCTCTGTTCTTGCATCAGTTCTCTTCGATGATCTTAGAATTTCAAGGAGGAGGAGAGCACCAAGGTATGGAAGAGCTAGTGCTGGGGTATCTTAACAAACGCAGATATTCCCTGCCTTTTCATTATATGGCACTTACTGTTCACTGATTGCCTAAGAAAGCAATGGTTTCTTAACTAAAGCCAATGATGAAAAACATCCTTCTGTATAAGAGCTTTGCAGATTTGTACCATGGATGTACCTGAATTTCCTATCTGGCCTATTTCTAGGTAGGCTCTAGGATAAACTTGAGTGTGAATACACCCTTAGAGATTGCTGCTACAAGCACAGAAGCTACCTGGCAGGTAGCCAGCTGTTCACTCACTTCCCCAGTGAGATGGGAGAGAGAATCAGAAAGTAAAACTCAGGGGTTGAGAAGAATATGGTTTACTGGGACAGAAAAGGAATGGAAAATAATAAGAATAGCAAAAGAATGTACAAAACAGGTGGTACACAAGACAATTGCTCACCACCTGCTGACCAATGCCCAGGCCGTCATTGAGCAGCGGGCCACCACCCCCCAGCCAACCCCCCCCGTTTTATTGTTCATATGGTGTGGGATACTCCTTTGGTCAGCTGGGGTCAGCTGCCCCACCTCTGCCCCCTCCCAGCTTCTCATGCACCCCCAGCCTCCTTGCTGGCAGGACAGAGCAAGAAGCTGAAAAGTCCCTAACTTAGTATAAGCACTGCTCAGCAAGAATTAAAATCATCAGTGTGTATACAAAGCACAGCACAATACCACCTACTAGGAAAAAAATTAACTCTATCCTAGCCAAAACCAGGAAAAGTAGTCTATTTTTAACATATATATAAATTTGTAACTTGTTAAATGGTATGGTTAATCCTGAGGGTGGTAGCTAGTCTTCACTTTGGGGCTATGTTTTGTAAAATACATTTTGTATAGTTCACAGGTAACTATCTTCAAAGATTTCTGCTACAGGAAAAGCTTACACAAAGGAGTGAAATGCTTCCTCTGCTTTTCCAAGAGAACCATCAAAAGTGCTATCCAGCAGTATTAAAGCTCTTTTCAGTGTTACAAATGTTTTGAAGGAAACTCTGGAAGGCTTTCATGGTATAGTTACAGGTCAATGCAGAAAGGAACAAAACTCAGCTCCTTCCAACAGTGAAAATTTTCTGTGTTCATTTAAGCACCTAGTTTAAACTCGTTTCTACCGAACTCAACAGCCATCTAGTTGAATTACAGTGTTTTGGACTCATTGTGGTACTTTTTTAAACAAGGAATGCCATTACCGTTCCCTCCTTTGGTGCTAAAAGACTTTCAGGGTTCCAACAATGGAATTCTAGGGTAATTCAGGGTTTATTCTCCAAACTTAAAGGAACTCCACATTTTTCAAACACGGTTTTGTAAAATTCTATAGTAATACTTCTCTTGCAGTCATATTTCATATCTACAAATATGAAAAGAAACCATGGAGCATAGCCAAAGAACTTTAGCAGGAACTTTATTCTGAGGCACTTCGATTCAGTCATGTACAGTAAGCTCTAGTGAAAACCAAAACAAAAATACCACAAACAACTGGTAAACAAAAAACATATAAAAATACTTCCAGAGGAGAATCACATTATAGTCCAGAGTTTGGTAAACTTTAGGCTTTTACTGTGGTTTACACTCCCAGTTGACACATGCAGTATTTTAATTTTTCAGTCCTCTTCTCCCATGGATTTCTAAGGCAGAGTCAGGGCAGCAGGTGAGCAAATCAGAATCTTTATGACAGAGGACCTGATGCAAAATTTAACTAAGGACTGGCAACTGGAGATAAGCAATGGAAGATCAGTAGAGAACAAACCCCAGATAATTCAGATTGCAAGTGATTTCAGCTAGAGAAGTCAGAGAGGGAAGAGATGACAGAATTATGGGCTCAGATGTTTCTCAGCCTCACAGAGGTCATGGGAACAGATGACAGAAATAACAGGCTCAGATATCTGTCAGCCTCACAGAGGGCATTTTAAATAAAAAGGCTTGTTGGGCATACTGACCCTATCTGTGCAACTTTCTTTTGGTTTTCATCAGAATGGACTAAATGAAAGCAAAGATGAATGTGGTGACCAGGTTGCAGCACAAGACAAATATAAATCAACTATGCATATAATACATATAATACATAACACAAAATGTTTTATTTGCAAAATAAACATTTGAATAATTTTTAAAATAACATAGCATTCCACCATTTCCTCAAATCAAAAGTATATTCTTAGGTTGGAATCTTTATTTTAGTGGTCAAGCCTTAAAAGGCTCAACATACTGGAACTGAAAAGTGCTGCAGAAGCAAGCTTGATACTGCATCAGGCAGAAATACGTACTGCAGACATATGCCCTTGCTAAGGGCCTGGGAGGGTTGGTTTGGTTTTGCTTTTTTACAAATAAACCCATAGGACAGCATACATCAGAGAGAACTGAAGGCAGCTGTACCACAAGCATTAAAGTACAGGCTATTTAAGATGCCATATTAACACACACAAAGTGCTCTTTCCTGTTGGATCTACCAGATGCAGGGACTGCTAGTAAGATGAAAATTTGACCTATGTTAAAAATCATCTGAGAATTCAATACAACTCCTCTGTGCCTCCAAGTTCCCCATTATGGGGTTTTCTTAAAAACTTTCAAACCGACACCAGTGTTTTACGGTGGCATACCCTGAGTGGACGGACATACACCAAAAGAAACTAACTTCAGTTTCCAAGCTTCTGGCATAAAGGGAAAGAGAAGGAAGACTTCTTTCTTTTTTACATTAGGAAGAATATCATGGTAAATTTCAAACCAGTATATTCATGTCAGTGTTTAATATATTACCGCCTGAATGCATAAAGCTTTGTAACCCAACATTTGCTTCACTTCAGCTGAGTCTTTGACTTTATTTTATACCATGAGATACTGGTATCTTCTTTCACAGATCTGTCTTATCCTCGTAATGACACATACACGCAGCTCTCTGGCTATCCAGGTATGGTTTACATCCTAAATGTATAACTGCATCAAACAGCAGCTGAACAGTTGACTCACAAGCTGCAAGCAAAGAGGAGTTCAGTTAAAAGTACTCTTTGAACGGACTATGAAACTAACAGAACTTACTCTGGCAAACTGAGACTGATTCTAAGAACCAGTCTTCTCTGGGCATAGCAAATAGACTGTCCAATGCAGGACTGAACCAAAACAGATGGAATGTTATCACTGTTAGAAACATCACTTAGTCTTGGAAAGATGAAAGAGCTGGTTTACCCCCTCCCTTCCTGCATCTCAGTTTACGCAGAGGTTGCTGTCTTTTAACAGCTGCTCAACAGAACTGAACGAATATTCACCAGTTCTTACTAAACACTAATGTAACAACCTATTTGCAGTTGAGAGCTTGAGAAGTTCAAACACAGGTTTGTTCTAAAAAAAATACCGTCCTCAGTGGGACTACTTACTGTGAAAGTGACATTGTCCAAGTTAAAAAGTGTGGTTATGACATGTATTCATCAGATGCAGGCCAAAAACTAGAAGTATCATATGGCCTGTTATTATAAAACCTAAAATTTATTCACTAAGGGACAGCATTAACTACTTCATTATGACAATGTAATATTTTATTTCGTAACAGGAAACAATTCAGTATTTTCCTACGGTTTACTAGCAATCACATGTAGAAGACATTTGGAAACCACACAGCAGAACAGTGAATATTCAGCTATGCTACAGTAAATGCAAGAATTACACACACATTTTGATCAAGTTGTATTCCCATATTCATACTCCAAAACAGAATGCAATACTTTTTCCCTCAAGGTTAGTTTTAACCCTGATCGTTTTTCTATGCTGTGTCATTGCTCTGCTGTCCAAATAAGTGTCTGGGATGCACAAGGGAGGCACAGAAAAAGGCACCTTTCAGAAAATGTGGCATTACTGCATTGCACAAAGATTCTTTGCCAAATAAGCTCAGTTAAAGGTGACAAAAAAAAAGGCAGGCTTTTTCACTCTTACCCTGGACACTCTCCGAGATGCCAAGTGTTTTCTGCACATCTCTGCAAATTTTGGATAGGCAGGACTGAAACTGCTCATCACAATCGTTTTTTATATTGCCACAAGTATCGTAGCATCTGTCATGGTGATTGCAGCACTTTGTCATCGAAGGGATACCGATGTCAAACTGTGAAGAAAATGCCCCAAAATAAGCAGTGCAAAAGCAGGTCTTCACCGTGTCCCACAAGCAGGTGGATGCCCAGCCAGCCACTGAGCAACAGCCACCTTGGCAGCCAAACACAAACGCACACGCCCCTTCCTTCTTCCACTACTCCAGTTTTTACTGCTGAGCGTGACTCTTACGTAGTGCGGAATATCTCCCTGGCCAATTCGAGTCAGCTGCCCCAGCTGTGTCTCCTCCCACCCCCTTGCCCAGCCTCAGCCCACACGCTGGAGCAGTGGATGGGCAGAGCGAGGGAAAAACAGATCAAGTCCCAAAGCTGTGCGGTCAGTCTCAGTCGCTGTTCAGCAACAGCCTAAAGGCTCGGCACTGTTTTAGCCCCAAGTCCCAGACATGGTGCCATGCGGCCTGCTGGGACTGAAGTTAACTCCCTCCCAGCCAGACCCAGTACATACACTGATCTCTATTTTCTTTCTATCATTAAAGAAAATGGATTAGCATCAGTTAGGACAGCAAGAGTCAGAGCCAAACCCTCCACTCTCACAGGGCTACAGCTGGAAGACTTTGAAGACTGTGAGAACAGAACGCCAGTCCAAACATAAAAAAATGAGAAATTATTCATCCAACATTCCATTTTATCCCTATGATATTTTATGTGAACGATGAAAATGTTTATGCTATGTTCATTTAAAATACTAACGTTTTCCATATGTTGTTACCAAAGCACATGTCGGAGCTGATCAAAGCAGGGGCACTGCACGTGGATGCTGCCTCATCCTTAGAACAAGGGAGGGAAAAAACGACCCACATGGAGGAAAACTGCTGTATGAAAGACACCCAAGCCCCAAAATGGAAATACTGACCTGAACTCCAAATAGAGGGGATCCACAACCATTTGGCGGTGACGGTTTATATCCATAGCGAGGAAAGGGCTTTGATCCTGGAAAAGGTCATTTATCATGCCTCAAATAATTTCTTTTTGGCACTGAATTTTAGTACTATTAAAACTCAACACAGGCATTTGTTGGGCTTAAGACAGTATCACGTTATATTGGTAACTTAAGCATATATTGATGCACCTGAATATCAACAGCTTCTATCAAATTACAACGTAGGGGTGCTAAGATATTTTTTTTTTAAATGAGGAAGAGACACCTGAGCAAGTGTTAATGTTAGCACCTCAAGTTAAAAGAAAAAAAACATGAGTTACTAGAATTGATGCATCAGTTAAGTGTGCAATATGTAGAATTACATTAAAGAACAGAGTACTTTAAGTTCATTAATACTTCTATGCTTGATATACAATCAACAGTATTGCTCTGTATTTTTTAATCTTTAAAATTAACTGTAATGAAACATTTATATTTCTACAACTGTAACATTAATAAAATTTAAATTAATAAAATTTAAATTAATAGAGGCTGCTAAAGTCAAGTATTGCAGAACAACTGCTACTGTGGCAAGACAGGGAATTCTGCATCCCAAGTGAGGGAAGCCTGTGGAGTTAATTTGAGAAACGACTCTCCACGTTGTTTTGGTACTGGAAACAAACTGAAAGCACAAAAGTAAGGGAAGAAGAAGAAAATAATAATTATTTTTGCAAAGTGCGTTTTCCAGTACAGAGAGGGAAATGTCACGGTGTCCTGGCCACTCTCGCGGAACCTCAGGGTGCCGCCACCGAACTCGGTTCCTGCCTCAGCAAATAACCCATATATATATATACACACACACACGTATATGTATACAATCGCCTCGCCCCGTTCCTCTGGGA
>NW_009711655.1:0-4128 GCF_000703405.1 Apaloderma vittatum
CCATGGGCAGCCAGCTCAGCCATAAGGATGTCCAAACAGCTCTGGAGTCAGGTGGGAGCGACAAGGTCCTCCCAATGATTTCTTGGAGGAGTTTCTGGCCAAAGTTTTTGGGGAAGAGGTTCTTGGACACCTACACCAGAGTCGAGGCTGTGCATTTTCACAGAATCATAGAATTGTATCAGCTGGAAGAGAAGATCGAGTCCAGCCTTTGTCCCAGCCCTATCAACCTACTAAACAATTTGCCCCAAGGCAAGATCCACCCTTCTCTTAAACACCTCCAGGGCTGGTGACTCAACCGCCTCCCTGGGCAGCCTGTTCCAATGGCTGACAGCCCTTTCAGTATATCCTCTCTGCTGGAGAGGATTACACATGCTGTGATAACAAAGCAATCCTCCAGTTCAGCTTTCCATCATGAATACTGGTAATTTCCACAAACACCCTCAAAAAACATTTCCAGGCAGTAAACTCTTTGTCAGCTCAGTCAAACTTCAAAGCAGAAGGAGGAAGGGACAGTTAATTTGATGATTTTTTTTAATTTTTTATACAATTATGTACTTGGAAAAGCAACATCCTACTGTATTCTTTAGGAAGAGGGATAACTTCATGCTCCTCCAGGAGAGAAGGGGCAGCAGGAGGTTCGTCATTCTCTTGGATTTACATCAACTTCATATCCTCAGGAGGAAGCTGACATGAGGCTGTCAAGTGATGTGGTAAATGAGGAGGATTCTTTTTCTTTTCTTTTTTTCTTCTTTTACAAAATTTACCTCCTGAATAACCTGGTGACATAAGATATTAAATTTGGAATTACCTTAACTGCTTTAGTCTTCCCCCTGTTTGACTGGGAGAAAAACAGTGAGTTTTTAGCAAATCTCTTTGAGGATCGCTCTTCTGTCAGCAGCAACAGCAGAAAGCAATGAGCAGGAATACAAGGGGATTTTGTCTCTGGCAAATTTTGCTTCATTTTAGAACAATGTATTCCTTGTCTTAGCTCTTAGCTCGACTGATTAACTTATCAATGATTTATGACTCCTCTTAGGCTATTGCCAGTGTTATTGGACTGACATCATCAAATTGCTCCATTTAAGAGCAGGCATAGCCATCAGATAAGAAATCCTGACCCGTTGTTCCTGTTCCAGGCAAGATTTGCCAAAACGTCCATGGTAGGGAAGGCAGTGGCTGAATTTTCTCACCCGTGCCTTCCTCTTCCTGCGATGATGGTCCAAGCTCTGGTGTTGGAGCTGGAACTTGTCCCTCATCATCATGAAGCTCCATCAGTGGTTTCTAGTGGAAGCAAAGGTAAAGACAAGAAGGTTGTAGCTACCTGCTGCCAGCAAGAGAAGATGCATCCAACAGCTGACAGCCCTGGGGCTGTGAGCGATAAGTGGAACATCCTAAATTTGGCTTCTCCTTGCACCCCTGATAAGGGACCTCTTGTTGCTGTGCAGAGATCTTGCTTTTCTTTAATTATCTTGAACCTCTCTGCTCCTCTGGGTCTTCTTCCCCATCTTGTAGGCAGGTTTCTGGTGGTTTTGCCCTTGCTTTGAGCATTCTTCCTTTCCCATTTTGTGTCCTCTGCAAAAATCCTTTCTCCTGAAGCTTGAATACCCTCTGAAATGAGTCTTTGTGCTACTGTCACTGATCTGAGTAGTTCTCCAAATGGGAGCAGGCAGGAGGAGCTGGGGGTTGCAGAATGTCCCTGGAAGGATCAGGGCTGGAGAAGCCCTTGGAAATATCCATCTGGACATTGAATCTCATTCCCCACTCATCTGGCTCTCCTCTCCCTTCTGTAGATTCTCTCCCCTCTGGTGTCCTGGTGGGAACTGGTCATGGTAAAGCTGGAATCTCATCCATACACGCCAAAATGTCTGCAGTGCTTACTGCCTGCAGATGATGGAGTCATCTGCATTTGCCGCATTCACCCCCTCCTGGTCCTTAAATGGATGAAGGATCTGGCCAGGCAGGTCAGAGATTCACAGAATCACTGAATGTTTGAGGTTGGAAGAGACCTCGAAAGATCATCCAGTCCAACCCCCTGCCAGAGCAGGATCTCCCAGATCACACAGGAACGTGTCCAGGAGGGGTTTGAAATTCTCCAGAGGAGACTCCGCAACCTTCCTGGGCAGCCTGGGCCACGGCTCTGGCACCCTCACAGTGAAATTTTTTTTCCTCGTGTTTAAATGGAGCCTCCTGTGCTCCAGCTTGCACCTGTTGCCCCTTGTCCTGTCACTGGACATCACTGAGAAGAGCCTGGCTCTGTCCTCCTGCCACCTACCCTTTGCATATTTATAAACATTAATGAGGTCACCCCTCAGTCTCCGTGCTCTGTGAGCTCCACAGCAAATGTTCATTCATCTGGGGTTCCAACAGAGGATTATGACCCCCTGTTGTCATGGTGTGTTTGCAGGACTTGCCAAGAAGGAAAGAAACCAGGACTTTGCTCTGCAAAGGGGCTACATCCTTCCTTCCCCGGTGCTTCACTCTTCGTTCAGAGAGGCTGCACAACTTCTACTGCATCATCTCTTTACCCATCTCCTCCTACTCCTCTCTCATCCAAACAGAAGCATCTTCAAATGCAGCTCAAAAAGTAGTCTCTGCCCCCAGGCTGGGAATACTTGATCTGGAGGAGACAGACAGAACAGGTCCTAGTGATGGCTGTGGGTGGTGATACCTCCTGAGGTGCTCCGTTGGATTCCAGCACTGGTGGAACACTTCATGGACCAAGGCCACCTCTGCAGCCCAAAAGTAAGGAGGGTTTGCATCCCTCTACCACAGCCCAGCCTCCCGGCTCCATCCTGTTCCCTCTGGACGTATCCTGATGTGGGGTTTGTGCCAAATCCTGATCATCCTGCAGCAATCGTGGTGGAGCCTTGCTCTGAGCTGGCATCTTTGATCAGAGCAGTTCCTGTGCTTCCAAATCACCCATTCCTCCTTTTTTTTGGGGGGAGGGGGGTGTAAGCCCTACCTGTTCCCTGTTCTTTAGTAGGCTGCAGGGAGAGCATCATAGAATTGTTGAAATTGGAAAAGAGCTTTAAAATCATTGAGTCCAACCATTAACCCAGCACTGCCAGGTCCAGCGCTAAGCCAAGTCCCTAAGCACCACATCTGCATGGCTTTTAAATCCATTTAAAATCCCATCACCACTTCCCTGAGCAGCCTGTTCAAGTGCTTTTTTTTGAGAAGATGCTGAAAAACAGACACTGCGGCCTATGCAGAGGCTTGGGATGATGGATTCAAGGTCATGTTCAATGCAACTCTTCTCCACCACCTGCTAGCAAGGGCTTTGCTGTCCCACTCCCACTGGGAGCTGCTTGGCCGCAGAGGCATGGTACACCTCTAAAACGGGATGCCAGCTATTTTCTTTTCAGGGCGGAAATGATTGTCAAAATAAACCTTCCGAGATAAACCCTGCTGCCGTTCACCCCTGGGCCACCCCTTCAAACAGCCCAAGGTTATCAGGTCCAGCCTGGCCTTGGGTGGGAGATGACCTAAACATGGTCACATCCAGCACCTGTTGGGCTGTTGGAGATGAAGCAAATTGGTGGTTCCTCCACAACCCTGCATCTCTGCCCCGTCAGCAGGGCTGCCAGGCGTTTGGTGTCACTGCTGCCAGTCCCTGCAGAAGAATTAAGGGCTGACCGGGTAGCAGCTTGCATGAGGCCCTGCCTTCCCTCCAGGCTGTAGCTGCCACAGCTGCAGCCTCCTGCAGCCCCTCGCTCACTTCTAAATGTGCATCGGACATTAAGAAAAATTTCTCCACCGAAAGGATTGCGAGGCACTGGAAGAGGCTGCCTGGGGAAGTGGTGGAGTCCCCATTCCTGGAGATATTGAAAAGATGTGTAGGTGTGGTGCTCAGGGACACGGTTTAGCATTGGACCTGGCAGTGCTGCGTTAATGGTTGGACTCAATCTTAAAAGTGTTTTCCAGTATAAATGATTCCATGACTGAGCCCAGCCACCCTCCCACCTCTCTGTGGCAGCTTCATATTCACAGCAGCTCCTGGGGGACACATCTCCAGTTTACAACTAACTTTCTATGAAATCACAGGCCTGTCCCAGCCACTGTGTGCCTCAGTTTCCCCACGTATGAACTGGAGGTGTCTGTGTCTACTGGGGTCCCTCAGGGGTCAGT
>NW_009711656.1:0-203 GCF_000703405.1 Apaloderma vittatum
CCACCGGCGTGGGAGGCTTCACAGCTCCCCCCTTCCTCGCCACATCCAGGCCTGGTTTAAAGCACCGAGCACGGGAATCTGGTCTAAATAATCAATCAGGGCTTGGTTTAACGATGCTTTTTTTTGGTATGTCGTTGTTTTCTCAGAAAATGGAGAAAGTTGCTGGCGGCGGGGGTGGGGCGGCCGGCGGAGGGGGGGGTTGG
>NW_009711656.1:319-577 GCF_000703405.1 Apaloderma vittatum
ATTTCGTCACGTTAGAAAATGATGGATGATCTCTTTTTTTTTATTTTTTATTTTCTGTGTAATTATTTTTTTACTGCTAATTCATTCTGAGACGATAAAAACCAGAATTCAGAGGCAAGAATCAATCCTTTTAAAACACTTCTGCATCGGTTAAATAAGCCCACATTAAAAGATACATAAGGAGAACAGATTAACAAGGCGTGCCTTGCATTGAAAATTAACCTGTCGGTTAATCACTGGAGAGGTTGCCCCAGTGGC
>NW_009711656.1:654-921 GCF_000703405.1 Apaloderma vittatum
TGGCAGCGCCAGCCCCGACCCTGCTCTTGTGGGATCCGGGCTCGGGGCTCCAGTAACTGGTTGCTTCCCCACCGCCCAGCTCCCCCGTGCCTCAGTTTCCCTCTGGAGCCGCAGGCGGGCGGCGTTTGTGCGTGAAATGGCAGCGGATGGTTTCTTGCCGCCTGGATGCGTGTGGGTGAGCAGAGCGCTCGGCCTGTGGGGTGTGAAATCGCTTTCCTGGAAGCTGCCCATGGAGCTGGGGATTAGCTCGGTACCGGCGCTGGGGCT
>NW_009711657.1:0-944 GCF_000703405.1 Apaloderma vittatum
CCTGTGCTGGGATGCGCTCCCTGTGGCCTGACGTTCCCAGAAGGAAAGCCGGCGTCCTTGCTGCTGGTGCTCACGCCTCCCAGAATTTGCTGGACTCTGCTCTTGGCGCCTCAGAGCTCGCCCCTCACGCTGATGGTGGCTCCTGCTTTGCTGTTCCCACTGCAGTGGGCGTAGAGGGCTACGGGACCTCCCCCGTGCTGGGCTCCTTGTGGCCTGCCAAATCATGGGGGAAAACCATCCTCCTTGCTGATGGCTTGGCTGTTCGTGCCAAGGCGGACGACTGGTTTAGGATCAGTTCGTACACTTGACCATCCACAAATCCATGGGCCCTGCTGCTGTGCACCCGTGGGTACTAACAGATCTGGTGGTAGTCTGTGCTAGACCATTCTCCATCAACTTTTATACATCGTGGGGAATTCGTGAGGTGCCTGAGATGTGTCTGAAAATCAGAGGAAAGCACCTGTCACGTCAGAACGGGCAAGAAGGGGAACCCTGTTAACTACAGACCGGTCAGCCCCACCCCCATCCCTCGAAAAGTGATTGAACAACATCCTCAGCACTGTCTCTAGAGATATCAAGGATAAGAGGTTCACTAGGAGCAGTCGACATTTCTTTGCCAAGGGGAAGTCATGTTTGACCAACCTGAGAGCCTTTTATGAAGACATAACCAGGTGGATGGATGGTGGCCATGCAGTGGATGTGGTCTGTCTGGATATCAGCAAGGCATGTGACACCGTGTCCCACAGCATCCTCACAGGTGAACTGAGGCAGTGTGGTCTGGATGACCGAGTAGTGAGGTGGGTCGGGAACTGGTTGAAGGAAAGAAGTCAGAGAGTTGTGGTCAATGGGGGAGAGTCCAGCTGGAGGCCTGTGTCTAGTGGGGTCCCTCAGGGGTCAGTCTTGGGGCCGGCGTCGTTCAATATATTCATCAATGACCTGGATGT
>NW_009711658.1:0-15852 GCF_000703405.1 Apaloderma vittatum
TTTTTTCTTGAGTTACATGACAACTGTGGTGTTATTTTAAAGTGATAACTAGTTTTTCAATAAGCATCATGGTAAATAAGATGCCATGTATTTAAAATACTACAGCCTTTATGCAACATAATTCCTGGAGGCACTTTGTCCTTTTCATTTAAAATTGTCAGAGCAAACAAACAACTTTAAAAGTATGTGATTTTGCTTTGTGTTTTTTTAAACCCAGTTAGAAGTATTGCATCTTCTAATCCCAATTAGAAGTATTGCATCTTGTACAGGTCAAAGTGACTGATCTAGGACGGGGAATGGAAAGAAAGTCAGTGAGAGTCCATGTGAAACAAGGAAGCCTGCCAGGCAATGTTGGCCGGTTTTGTTTTCCTTGACTTGGATCATTTCCTTGCTTTGGCTTATGGAACACCACAACAAATAATTGCATTCACAGGAGTGAGTGAGTGGTGAACTGGCTGTGTTGCTGCATAAAACATTCATAGAATTACATCCAAAGAGGCTATGCAGTCCCTTATCAGCATGCCTCAGCCTTGCTTAGGTTGTCTTCTCCAGACTTAACGGGACATTTGGTTTATATTACATACAAAAGTAAAGAAGTGAAAATGTCCAGAATGCGTGTTGGTATATACCACGAAGAGCTCTAGCCAAGTACCACAGTCCTGCAAAACCAAATAATAAGCAGTTATCCATTTAAATTATTTCTTAAAAACCAACCAACTTCCTTCCCCGCACAAACTACGGCAAAAACTTTTTTCAAAAAAATAAAATGGTTTAAGAGCTTGAGCTAGACAGAGCTACAGAACTTTATATGAAGTCTGTTAAATGAAAGTCAGGGACAGTAATTTCAAAGGAATGTAAAAAAAAAAAAATTCATTAAATCTGGAAAAAAAATGAAGATTTTATCCTGACAGGTTGAAATAGTGCATATTCTGTATCAAATTTTTCAAGCTATTGTAGCAGCCATAAATGACTTTTCTAACTGTGAGGAACAAGTAGAGCAGTAGTCTGAATAGAAGAATCTCAGACTTCTAAAACTGAGATTATGATATGTATGTCTCTTGCAAATCTTTATCTCCAAAGTTGCACTTCTGAGTGAGAAGGGATGTTTTTATCTGTGTTATTGACAGGAGCTATTTTAAATTTACCTCACCTACATGTTACTCTTCCTTCAAATCCTAACAAGAGACCATAGCTTGCCATCAAACCATTTCCAGCTGACTAGCTCCCAGTTGTCATTAAATCAGTAATTTGTGCTAGCAATACACCCATTTCTACCTGTATATCAGATTCATAACGTCACAGAGTAGCCTGAGTTGGAAGGGATCTTGAAAGATCTTCTGGTCCAGCACCTGGATTTCAGCCCCCTTTAATCCAGTGGTTTCAGCCCTGCAGTGGCTAGTGATGTTTTTTTAGTAAAACGACACAGTGCAGCATTTAATACTTCCGCCAGAGTTCTTGGAAAGCCAATTATGTGAATTCATCCAGACCATAGCTAAGAAAGTGCTTCAGAATATTTTTGAAGACTAGCAAAGAATGTGACATTGGCCCTTCCCAAAACGTGCTGCAGGAGGAGGCTGAGGTAAAGCAGCGTTAGCAGGCCACTACAGTCTATGATCCCTCTTTTTTGCTGAGCCATTTTTCCTCTCCCAGCAGTGGTACACAGAATGTGATTGCTCTCTTTTTCAGTGCTTTTGAGATGGAAAGTAAGCTCCTTCCAAGTTAGTTACTGATCAGGAAATTTTACACATCCGGAATACAGATAAAAAATCCTTATAATTGCTTATTCTCTGCAAAAAGATTGTTGTGCTGTCTCCTGCCTTTAGAAAATATAATTTATTTTTTCTGTAATTCATTTATTTTCTCACGCCCATGATCCAGTCATCTCTGTTGTGTTTCTTCTTGTCTTGGTTTAGAAGAGAGAGGTAACGAGAGCCTCCCTTGGGATAGGGAGTGTACCCCTCACACGCCTCCAAATTGCTATACTTTTGAAATTATGGGGCTTTCAGACAAAGATATGGGGATAGGAATACTAGTTCTTTACTGAGAATATTGCAGACTACAAAGGTAATGATACAGAGGAAAAAGAACAACAAGAAACAAATAATCCCAGAACCTCTGACAGAGTCAGAATACAACCTGACTTGGAAAAAAGTCCAAATAAATCCAAATTAAAGTCCTCCTGGAGTGGCAGATGCGGCTCCGTTGGAGTAGAGATAATCCAGTAGAGGGGTCTGGTGGCGACAGGACCGGGTCCAGTCCTCCTATGGCGAAAATGGCGGTGGCACCGACCAGAGCTCCACGAGACCGCGTGGCGGGTCCGGCTCCGGCAGCAGCGCAGGCACCCCCCAGGGCAGGGCCGAGGTTCAGGCCCTCACAGCTTCGGGCTAGGGGTGACTCCCCCTGATTGCCCCCATCATTAACCAATGATTAACCCATTAACAGAAGGCACCTGCCCCTGGAGTTACAAGAAATGAAAATATCTTCCAACCAGTTTCAACAAATGAAAATAGAATTACACATTTTTGGTTACATATTGTAACCCAAGACCCTTCTCTTCATTCTTGAAAGAATCCATGGGCATCCGTGGAGCACTGACTCCACGTGTTCCCTGATGAATACTCTTAAGTCCTCAGGTGGCCTGCTCAAAGCATCTCTGAGTGACGTCCAGCCTTATATATATCTGCAGGCCTGCTAGTGCCAGAATCAATAACCACTCTGTTCAGTTTTCATCAAGAAAATGATTTTTTTAAAAAGAATGGGAATTTCATGCAGCAGAGAACTGGCAATGTTTTTAGAAAGGTTGTTCCTAAATAAATAGTGCGACTTGGTCCATAATGATTAACGATTTAATTTATTGCATTGTTTAGCCTATATCTGTGTCAGTGCAGAATATCTATAGACTGTTATAGTACATAAATTGTACCTAAGGAAACTGTGGCCAGATTTTTCTTTTTAGTTAGCTGATATAGCAAATGTAGTATTATCAGAGCCACTGTAGGTGCCAAACTGCAACACTAAAGAATGAAATTCTTTCACCTATCTGGTTGATTTTTATTTTTTTTTCAGTTATGAATGCTTAAGGATTATTTTTTTTAGTTAGTTACCTCTATTTGAGTATTTAGTCTTTACTGTGTTTTTTTTTCTTCACCAAGTAACTACCTCCCTCTTTATTGCAAATGTTATTTTCTTCTTTAAATAGTGCTATGGAATTTTCTCTATTTTTTTTCCAGTGAATAATATGATTTACTTGGTTCCTGTAGCTTCCCAAATATTCTTCCCAGTTAATCTGTCTTTCAGTACTTAAATGTTTCTTAAATTATATGCTATGAAATTTTTTATGGTCCAAGAAGATGTCACAGCTATTAAACTACTCAGGGAACAGTCAGCTGGGAGCAGGGTGAGACTGGCCTCTCTCTGCAGCAGCACCAGCCAATGTAGCTTGTAAGTCTTTGCTGCAGCCTTGAGAGGTCTTAAGGGAAAAGGACAGAGAGTTACTTTCTAATGGATTTTTTTTTTTTTCAAAAGAGCATCGGAGCTCTAAAATGGTACATACTTGCAGAAAATTACATTAATTGAGAGTTTAATTACTTGAGATCCCATGTGGATCAAAGCTGTGTCCGATTTTGCCATGTTTTAAACATTAGTATCTGAGAGTAGACACTGTCTCGGAAATCTTGGCATATGTGTACAGTATAAATTTATCCCATTGTGATGATCAATTATTCCTACCTGTTCTTTAAGTCTCCGCTTCTACGGTGAGTCTAGTGAAGTGAATTTCTTCCATGATAAAACCCTAACTAAACAGGCACTAGTGTGGCAGTTTCTGGTAGGATGTACACATAGCTATGGTTCTTCAGTAAACAGCTATTTTCAGTTGTGCATGAGCATTGTTCGCCTTTTATCTCCTGGGATCTTTATATAAGCAGAATTACAGTGTCATGTATGGCTTCATGCCTTTTGCAACTCTGTGCAGAAGGCTTCCTAATGTTATGGATGGTATCTGTTGATATATCAGACTTGGGTAAATTCTGCAGATTATCACTGTATAGCAACAAGTGCAAAGGCATGTTTTAAAACCTCTTTTTTACAATGTCAATATCAAATCTGAGTTACAAATAGGAGCTAAGGGTTGTAATTAATAAAAATAAGGTTGAGATTTCTCCTTTTTGTTCGGTTGCAGAACATTAATTATAGTAGTGGAAGCATTTATTTTCATAGCTTAAACTGATAATAATTCTACAGTGGTAGAAAAACCAGTGTCTCCATTTTCCCTGAATGGTTAGCTTGCTTGCTCAGAATTTATTATCCTTCTTTGAAGTAGGATCACCACATTTGTTTTATTTCCAGCTTGGCATCAAATAGATGCCTACAATCATCTTGATAGATTGCCATAATTTTCCCAGCAAATTTTCTAATTAATGAAAGTTGTCTTGGAAATTTGAATTGTTCTCATTTAATTTATTACAACTGGTTTAATTGTGAAATTAATAAATAAAATATAGTTGGAATTTTTGTATTTGACAACTGATTTCTAATAATTGCTTTCTTTTTATTTCCTCAGCCTCAGTACAGTTTCCATGGCAGAGATCTGTTTCACATAACAAAGTGCCCTATTATATCAAGTAAGTTTGCCTTGATTCTTTTTTCTTTAAGCATAACAGAGGATCTTATCACCATAACCTGGCAGAAAAACATAGATACTAAGTAGTAACTAGAAATGTTACGAAGAGTTTCTCAGCAGTGCTATACTGCATTACTATAGATATTTACGTTTATTGCTTTGCATACTGTATAATTTAGAAAAATCAATGAAAAAACCTAACTAAAAACCCCACTCAGATGGAAAACAGCAGAAACGCTCCAGTGAAATTCATTATCAGTGTTCAAGCTAGGCTTGTTCTTATGTGTGTGGCTCATCGAGAGTATAAACTGTACAGTAAAGGGGGGAAAAGCTGGATACATAAGGTATTTTAAAATGGAAGGTTTATAACCTACAGCAAAACACTGGTGACTAAGATCTATAAAGCCAATTCATAATTTTGTGTGAGATTTTTTCAGAAATAGACGTGTTGACTGTCCTTTTGTCATTTTCTTTACTTAGTGAAGTTTTTGTAGTGCTTGATATTAAGGTAAATTTAGCATTGATATTGACAAAAATTGTACAAATACCTTGGTTGCCAAGAGGGATGGTCGAGATGTTTATTTTGAAAATACTAAGAAATACTTACCTGAAAATATATGGAGATTTTGGTGTGTTCTACTCAGAACAATCCTTAACTTGAGCTTTCTTGTTCCATCAACATTTATTTATATACTTTTTACCCATACTTTAAAGGTCAAAGATTGCAACTTTGAGAGAAGGATAGCTTTTTTACTGGAGTGGTAAATGAAATTTTGAAAAGGTACAGTGTATAGTAAGCCAGACCAAGAGTAGTTAATTTTAAGCTGAAGGAAATCTGTGTTAAGATATTAATAGTTTGAGTTTGGGGAAAAAAGTAGGGTTCTTAAGTCTGTAGGATGACTATGAGTTAGACCTGCAGATAATTCCTTCTAAAAGAACATCATGAGGACTTGGTACTGTGGCATATTGCTCTGTCATAAGTCCAAGAGCCTCATTTTGTGCTTCAAACAATTTATGAGTGCTCGAGAGCTTTGAAAATCATCAACATGATAAATCTGTTTGATCAAACCTGTTGTCATAATTCTTGGGGTGTGATAGTTGTTTTTAAACTGTGATATGAAGATTATTTTTTTTTTAAGTTCTGAGCAGGCAACTAGAAAAAGGAAAAACCTACTGTGAAGGTCCTTGAATTCTTTATAAAAGTATTTGTGCCTCTGCTGAGAAGTTTTGTGGGAGGGAACAATTCTTTGACGTGCTAGAGGAAAGGTTCCTCCCTCAGCCTCAAGTGGAAGAGGAGAGGGCAGAGTTTGAATGTGGAGGCACTCTGACTGCCCAGACTGGGGCAGCAGTGCAGTGAAAATGGTCACACCTACATCAGTACTTCAAAGAAAACACTGAAATATCAAACTGCAAAGAGGAAAACTACCCTGAAACAGTCTTCTTGTTGTTGTTGTTGTTGTTGTTGTTGTGAGTATGTCCCCAGTGGGTGCTGAAAGATGGCAATTCATGTTCCTCCTCTACCTGATCAGAGCTGGTAGCTGAAGTTGGGAGTGTTTACGGGGGTGAGTGGGCCTGCAGAGAGCTCTGTGGAGCTCCTGGCTACATCCAGAGATTGGAGGATAGGGTCAATAGTCCTACCACCACAACAGATGGAGCACACTAAGATTAAAGCTTCTGATCTGTGCTGAGCAAAGCAGATGTTTTTAATGTGAATATTTCATATGCATATCTTTTTTTCATACTTCATAATACAGTTTTTTGAGTTTCTGGACCCCACCTCAGCCAGAGTTTGATTTTTGTGAAGTCTTCTTTTTGTTGTTACTAGTTCAGAAAGAAGTCAATCTTTCCAGTGTGCACACTAGGTGTGATCCTGCAAGCACACAACTCGGTGGCAGAGTATCCCCTGATCCTGTGGCCTTGCTCCCATAGTAGTGTGTTGACTGCCCTAGAGCTAGACTGGGGAATGAAGCCAGTCAGGGATTTCTCTGCTAAGAAAGAAATCCCAGCATCTCTCAGAAATTATTTTAATGGTCTTGGATGGGAAGTTTGATAAAGAGCAGAAGTTTAGGGCAAGTCCTCTGAGGGTCAAGGTCTGTATAGAAGCAGAGACCACTGTTTTATTTTGACGATGGCTCTAAGGAAGTCAACAGAATGAACAATTACATCTCAAAGAAGACTTTTTCCAGTAATCTTTCTCTATTTTCAGCATGAGACATGGTGCTGAAGCAATGTCTTGATTCTTATGTCTTGAAAGAGAAGAATGATGTTACATGTAAGCAGTATGATTTATTTATTTTAAAAAACTTGAGGAGGAATAGTGAATTTTAGGAGCTGCACAGTCTGACAAGCAGACTAACTTTGGTAGTTTCCTTCGTTTCTTATTTCATACTGATCTAAACTTCAACATTGACAGCAGCTAGATAAAACATAGAATTGTGGAAAATAAAGCAAGAAAGAGCTAATTCTGAACTTCATTTCCTTTGGTATGACAGGCTAGAGAATATCCTTAGCTTTAAATACTCTTTTAAATCTTTGTGTATTCCTGACTTCAGATATAGTTAAAAGAAGAGAGGAAAGTAACACTGGCGCAAAAACTTCCTTCATTGGAGTGATTACATGAGCTTTTGTTATACAATTCAGAAGAACAATCAACAGGATTTAATAATGTTTTTTTATGTAGAAATAAACGCTGGGAAAGAGGCAAAGATTAACTTTTTTTTGTTGTTTAATTGTACAAATGTCTTTGAACGAGCTGCCTTTGATGTAAAATACTGCATAAGTAGAAGGAACAGTTATGATGAGTCTCAGAAACTCTATCATTCAAGAGCAATTGCATTTACTGTCTTTATAGCAAGACTTGCATGTTCAGAGAAGTTTTAAGACACCAGTTGTTCCTTTTATGGAATAAGGGAGAAAACCAGCAGAACAAGGAGAATGGATGACTAAATGATTGGTAGCTGAAAAATGAAAGTTTTTTTTTAAATAAATTTGAAAGGATAATAAATGCTAATTAAAATCAGGCTACTTAAATTCTGATTAATAGCACACACTATTTTTAGAGAACCCTAAATTCATACCTTTATTTCAGTTGTTTTTTGTGAGTGTCCTTGAGTGAGAAATGTGGAATATTCAGAAAGTGACACAGATGCAGATGATGTACTTGTTCCTCTGTTAAGATGAGTAATAATACTAATGCTGCACTCTTTGCAGTTTTATTGCACGCAGAGAATGATATTTAAAAAAAAATAAATTGGGGAGGCGCAGCTGAGAAGGAAGGAAGGATCACTTCAGGTTGCATTTATCTATAAGAAGATTGTCAAAATGATGCAAGACACCTGTTTTTTCATATGAACAGCATTTATGCTGTTTGTTTCCTCATGCCAGAGGTAGCTTGCATATACGCTCATGGAGTGAATTGTTTCAGATAGGGATCCTTTGTGTGCCAGCATACCATGGTGGCCTTGGAGTCCTCTTTGTTCTCCCTGCCGCTGGCATGTCCCCCCTTTCTGGGGTTGTATTTAATCGGGTAAACAGGTAATTTAATCAGTATGTGAAAGATGAAAAAGCTAGTGTACAAACTCCTCTGCCCTCTAAGTTCAGACAGAGGCAGTCTGGATGTGGGGTGTTTTGGAAAGGAGTGACTACTCTTCTTGGCTGGAAGAATGATTCATAGTCCATTGAACCGAAGTTTATCAAGGATTTTGTGTCCCAGGCTATGGCAGATATCAGGATGAACTGAACCTACACACAGGATTTAGCCTGTCTCTTTTCTCCTCTTGAATTGTCTTACTTATGTAAACTAAATTTACTGAATGGCCTTGCCTCCGTTGATGTGGTTTTTCTTTAGTCCTTTTTTGTCTAGTGTTTGTGGTTTTTTGATGACAATTGATAGAAGTTTTTGTGTTTCTGTGATCTGAGTCTTTTATGACACAGTAGAATTCAATCAATGAAAACCTGAATCTGTACAATCTTGATGCTGTTGATAAAAAAGCTTAGTCTTTCATATTTTATAAGAGAGAATGGGACTAATGTACAGTACAGGGGGGGATACAGCACAGCAGACACAGTATTTACAAATGCACTTTTTGGTAGCAAAAGTGGGAAGTTTGGACAAAAGGTTTGCCAACCTTCCATTTAATACGTATTTCGTATGTCAGTTCAAAGGTTTGAGACTCAATAAGGAGAGTTTTCTGCAGTTGTTCATTTATAACTGTTTGAATCACATGAATAAGAGGTACTTGGCCTCAGAAAACAAAGCTTATATTACGTAGCACTTCAATAAAAATATTCTAAAGAGAAACAGGAGAACAAAGAAGACAGTATGTATGATTGTTAAACATCTTTGAGGAAAACATGATGAACTGAAAGGAATGTGCAGAAAATGTAATTACCCTGGCATTTCTCACTGTTGTTCTTTTAACTGTAATTTAGGTGTTCTTCAGCTGTGTACCTTTCAATGCTATATTAGGTATTTGTACTGCGCAGAAGAAACAAAAGAGTAATGTAGAAAGGGTCACAGTGAGTTTAATCTCATGCAGGGCATTACATACATAGGGAGAGCAATTTCTTGGTGTAATCATTAAGTTGATCAATATCAAACTCCATATTCACCCTGGTTACTTTTCAGTAATCCTGCAAAGAGGCTGGCACCAACCAAAATCTCAAAAATGCCATTTTACCACCTGCTATATCATGTTCAGCTTAATGGGAGATGGAAATAAAATAGAATTTGCAGAAAGGGATAATACAGGCTTCAGTTTTTGAGAGTTTTTCCAGTTCCTGTGCTGGTCAGTAGTACATTGTTTTCTCTGATGGATTTCAAAAATATCTGCATGTAATTTTTTCCACCAACCTCTGATGCACACTGTCCTTGCAATACATTATGCCAACTCTTTTTCACCACAAACTAGTATTTTCTAATGGTCTTTAAAAAAAAGAGGAAATAATTACAATATCTAGATAAAACACCACTTTATAAAGTAGGGGATGTTATTATGCCACTTGAAATTTGGCAAGGGTGGCAAAGTGAGAGTTCTGAGTGCTGTTGATTCATTAGTGATCAGTAAAGATCCCAATTTCAGGTAATGTTTTGTGCAAATGACGACAGGAACAGAAAGCTACTTAACGTAGTGCCAGAGTACTGTTTCAGTGTCTGCTCTTGCGATGTTTACTAGTATTATCAACACAGACATAGGCCTTGCTTGAGCTAAGAAGTGATAAAAAATCCCCACAAACCTGTCTCTAGTTTTCTTTCTTTCTTCAAAGATGAAAAAGAATGAATTGAATTATTTTTTTCACAACTCCACGTGAAACTTGAAACACCTAGAGATGTACAGCTTACTCCATTCATTTCAGCCGGACTGTATTCTTATTTTTAGAGATCATATGTTAAATGACATGCTGACTATTTCTCGGCGCTTTGTTTACAACCAGAAAGTGTTTTTAACGTGGATTATTTTTGCCAATTATAATTAGAAAGCCGTCAGCAAACATAATGGATAAGAAAAAGATTGTAAATGTTTGTCATTTAAGCTTTAGAGCACTTCATTAATATGTAGGTGAATTAATTAGGAATATTTTATAGTTATAATGTTTAATTTTAGGCAGTGGAATTTACACAAATGCATTAGACTTTGAATTACACTGCCAAATAATTTATTCATGGATGCATATTTTGCTGCGCGGCTCATTGTGTCCATAGGAAGAGACCTAGGAGCCTCTTACTCTGAATAACTCCGTCTTTAGATACAAAGCAAAAAAAACCAAACAACTGAGTGAATTCTGTTGTGACTCAGTCAGTGAAACACTTTTAATTCTTTCCTGACTGCAGCATGTGGGCAGATGGAACATGTTCACATGCAAGATGAATAATGAGCCCGTGTTGATCACTTTCACTCATGAAAAATGTTGCTTTATTCTACAAGTAGTTCTTCCTGAAGTTAGCAGAGTACTTGCAAGACATGGTGCTCCGTGGTGTGAGTGTCGCTGTGTCCTGTGACAGAACTGCCACAGTAGTTGTAACAGAGGGAAGACTCTGTAGATTTGTCTGCTCTTGATTTAATACTTGTTTTGAATCTTTTTGGAAGTCCAGTGAGATGACTGAAAACTATAAACTTCCATCATTGGGGATTTTCCATAGAAAAATGCAGAAGATGGCATTTCTTCACATTCTTAGCAGATAGTTGCTAGCGGGGCTGAATTTTCTGAAGACTTCTTGTTGTCTCTCTGTGGTAAAGACAGTCCATCCAATTCTAACTAATGGCCTTCTGAGACTTATTAGCAGATATAGCCTCCATCAACTTAAAACTCTCTTTGTGATGTAGTAAAATCACTTTGCTTGGAAATCTTCAGAAAATGACTGGAGCACTTCCTTACCTTGTTTTAGCAACTCTGATAATTAACGATTTAGCAATTTCTGGTCCTTTATGGATGACGCATTTCACGTATTCATATAAAGTACGAAGAAAGTGTGTAATCTTTTGTTTATCCATTTCCTTGTAGGTCTGACATCTTGCATGTTATTTGTGTTTACTGAGCAGGGTATCAGAGAAGCAGAGGAACATCCAAGTCTGCTTTTATTCTCTGGGCAGTAGCTGACAGGCAATTATAACCACTGTGGTGTGTACTTTAGATTGGATTTCTATGTATGAACTTGCATAAAAAGAAGCTACGAGATCTCAGTCAGAAAGATCTTCCCCAATTTCATCAAGTCTGTCTCATCTGTTACAGACCATCCAGTACTGGTAAAGTTTCTGAGCACATTTCTCAGTGCTTGAGCTACTTGTGTTAGTCCTGCATCAGTAACACAAAAGCTACTGTAGCTACAGCAGAGAAAGATGGATCTTATTTCAAAAAGCTGCTTTACAAACTGAGTCACCAGAAAGCACTTTGTCTTGCATGTCTCCTGTTTGGAGCACCAAATAAAATGACTCTGTTCTTGGACAGTTTTATATGTAGCCTAGGAAGGTTATCTGCACACCCCTTCTTCCTGTGAAAATCAATTTATATTCACATAAAAGTCCCTGCATATTATGAACTTGTTATGAAAAAGACCTTTGTGTTAAGATGTGTAACTGATGTGACTGATTCCTCCCCTCTCCCCTAGTTTTTTGTAGCTCTTTTTAAATTTACAGTCATCTTTTTTTTTAACTCAGCTCTGTCCAGAGCTGTCTAGCTTGGGCATCCTCTGCCTTAAACGAAGCCTATCCATGGACCACTTTTGGTGGTGGCAGGGGCACTGCCCGTGGCAGTGGAGTCGCTGCCTTCTTTGACCTGGGCAGAATGCTGAGGGGCTGATTCACCCTCTCTGAGCCCATTCCTCTGCTCTGCTGGATCCGTGTATGGAGTTGCCTGACTGTTAGAGATGGTTTCTGCAAGGTGCTTTGGGATGAGGCTGACATAGTCGTGTTCTCCTTCTGTAGTCACTTAGCAGCTGCCAGGTAGTCCTGACTGTTAGATAATTATGACGAGCCTGGGTGAAGGGGTTCTCTCTTGCCTTTTTTTGCTTTCACCGTATCATGTTCGCTGGGCCTCCTTTCTCACATAATATGTGTGCCACACAGAAGAACTGAGAGATAAATTTTAAAGATTCATCAGTCTCCCACAAAGGTATTTCTCTTTCAAATAAAAATAGAAACATAAAAATATTTTCTTATTATTTTATTAGGTATAAATTTTGTGTTCTGTGCTTTTCTGTAAAGAGAAATTTTTGCTCTTCAGGTATTTACTACGTTAAATGCAAAAAGAAGATCATAGTTCAGGATGCAGAGATTCTGGATATCTATTATCTTCTGCTTCATGTTAAGCACGAACAAAATAGTACTATTTTTGTACTGGTTGTGACAAAGTGGTTTTTAGTCTTTCAAATAAAGCTGCCACTGAAACTAGATACTTAAAGCGTACAATTTCGATAAAAAAACTGTTTTTTTCTTAAATCTTGGAAACTTGATTTAAGGAATAAACTTGGTTACTAATATCAGCTCTTATTCATTGTATATGGGTTTATAAATTACTTAGAACCAGGAATCTAAATTGCAATAAAAGCAGCTCACATCCTAATTTGGCATTACAGATGCATCATGGAGTGTATCAGTATTTTTCGAAGAGGGGAGAAAAAACCTCACAAAGCTTTATCCAAATATTTAACTTTTTTTCCTTTAAAAAAAAAAAACCAAAGAGGAGGAGGTCTCTGGACTTAGCAAAATTTAGCAGTTTATTATGAGACGAATTGAAGATCAACTACTGATAATGAACCATTGTTGTTTGTGTTGAGAGACATTTACTGCTAATAAAACTTTGCACTTCTGCTGCACTTCCCAGATGAGATTCTTTCAGCACCTCACGAAATAGAAAATAGATTTTTTTTGACAAAAACTTTTTTTTAATGCTGGAAAATAGAGGAACTGAGAAATTAAGGCTGTGATTCAGCAAAGTCCTTACCATCATGGCTAATTTTGACAGGATGGTTTCTAAGGCAGTGAACAGGATTTGGCTCAGCTAAATTCCATGTTGTTTACATACAGGGCTTGCACTAATATTTCAGCATTTAAAATACAGTTAAATTTTTTTATATATATACATGTGGGGTTTTTTTGGGTGGGGGGAAGTTGATTCTTAGTCAGGAAAGTTGAGGTGAAGCAATTTCTTTAAAACAAGCATCCTTAAACTGAGCACATATTGGATTCAGTTCTGTTTTGTTGACAGAAATCAATTCTGATGGGTCAACATGATAATGATGGCATCCTGCTTAATGTGGTAGTGCAGTTATTTGTCAGCTTCAGGACTAGTTTTAAGGCTATTAAATTAAGTTGATCAGCACGAACCATTGTATTTTCTCTTCCTATTTACTGAAGCCGTGTATGTTCTTTCTAATATACAGTAGATTTTTAGACCATGTTTTTTAAGAATGCTGGATAGTCAGTTGCCTTAACCTTGGTGCAGCACCAAATGTAGATACTCCTTTTTTGTTGTTACTGGATTTATGATGATTTATTGGTGTGCCTGTTCCAGAGAAATAGTTGTCAAGCGACTTGTTTTGAAATTACTTTTCTGGACAAGGATAAACATAGTGCTATTTGAAAAGTGTATTTCTTGAAACTGCAAAAACACTGATTTAGATACTGGTATGCCTGGAGTTAAGCATGTCACAACCTTGACTACCTTATTTGGAGTTTGAAACGTGAATAAATTCATGTGATATTATTATCCAGCTGAAACCAAATTGAAGTTTCAGTTCAGGAAATGTTAGTTCCGATATAGAGTTGTACTTCAGTTTTCTTCTGAATTGGGAAGGTCTTACTGTAGAATTTCAGGGTCAGTCAAGGTCTAACAGAAGATAATATTTTGTCTGTGCATTATATAAATCATGTTTAAATGTATGTCATGTGCAGGGCATCTCCTTCAGTCATCTAGTAGGGGAGTAATCACAAAGAGAGAAAAGAGGACTTACACCTCCTGTATTAATAGAAAATCCATGTTTTGTCTGTGAGCGTCCATGAAAAACACCTCACGAAGGTTGTGATGGTGCCACATATACAAACAAGACCCATGACAGAGTTAAGCCTAATGGCAGGCAGAAGCTGACTGTGGAGACCTAGACCAGATCTGAAGCTGGAGAGGTCACACTGATGTATGGAATGTAAAGTGCTGATCATATCCCCTGTGCAGAGACCCAATGCATGCACTTTCCACAACTGTATCTCAAAAGGCAACACAAAGAAGTGCCCTCAGCACTTAATTTGTTTGGAGCTTGCCCTGCTTTGTGGTACTTGTTCTGTCTCTCCAGCGCTTTGGAGCAGGGACCTTCTATCCCATTTTTTTGCACCACCTAGTATAAAAAACCCCAACCTCCTCCCCTCAAAAAAATGACAAAATCTGTGATGGTAAGTTATTGTGCACCCGCTGAGGTACAGCCATTTGTATATACCAACCGCCAAGTATAGCTGCATGTGGAAGAAAAGTGTACAGGTTAACAATTTTTAAATAGAAACAATGGTGAAATAAGTGGTATTCTCTGCTCATTACTGTTAGGTTTGATAACCTAGCATAATTTAATTTTCATTATTAAATTTTAAGGGGAATGCTATGATCTTTTTAACACAACTCTCTAGTTAATTGTCCTACAGGTATAATTCAAATGTAAATACTTTGCGAGGCAAGAATGTGCAATCGTTCCAGCAATTAATATTGATAAATACAAGTAAAATGTAGCTTGTAGAAGGGAATTGGAGATGTTGGTAGACCTGACATAATGCAGGTTTTGACGCCTATGGCTGCATACTTGAAACCTCGACGAATTGAAACAGCAAGTGCTAAAAGATGGGTTAAGTGATGCTGCCTGTTGAATCTCTGTTCTGTGAGCACTATTGTAGAATGCACCCCCTAAATGAAGATACCTATGGATTAGATGTGTGAACAGTGATCAGGCTTTCATTACATGTTACGGGTAAAGGTTCAAATCTTTGTACATATCCTGATACATGTGTTGAGATATGCAGTGTGTTTTGAAATAAAACCTCAAAGCTTCTTATTTTTGAAATGTTTTTATGAATTTTTTATTGTGCTGCAGCAGCAGGAAATTTTGCATTTTTACCTTGTTACTGTGCCTCTTAGCTGCAGAATCAAAGTTCAACTGATACAGCCACAGCTAGAATCAGAAGTAAATATTATTAAATATGGGCGGGCTGTTGTCCGTCTAAGTTTGTTATTAAATAATGAAGGAGCTGAGTGCCACAGATAATGTATTTTTATTAAAGAGCTGAGTGATTTCTTGCCAGAAAACACAGAAAATCAGAATACCTTTGGGCTTTTATTCTTTGGATGAGTGTATGTGTGTTACCTGAAACTTTGATTACCTCATTCCTTTGTAGTCATGAGACACAGACAACCTGTTGGGATCATCCTAAAATGACTGATCTCTTCCAGTCCTTAGGTGAGTGCACTTCTTAAAACAAACCATTATGTGATGTTCATTCCATGCATAAAAGCTGCATTTGTATGCTGACCACGTCCAAATTGCGATTAGCTGTGTGTAACAGAGCATTTCCCATTTTGCAATGAGACACACTTGGCGCAAAACCCACTGCCTTGATCATGTCTTGTATTGCCTTTCAGTAATATTAATTCTGAACAGTGTGCTCTGACTCGATGCTTTAATGCAGTATCTTGTTTATTTCTTTCAAATCCGTGAGGGATTGTTGAGGCTTTCTGCATGTGTAAAGGAGGATGCCTGT
>NW_009711658.1:15883-19886 GCF_000703405.1 Apaloderma vittatum
GGAAATAATTTTTGTGATAAATCAGAGCAGCTATGCTCTCAGTAAAGACTAGAACCTATTATGGTATAACTAGTTCAACATGCCCTGTTAACATTTATATTTACTGTGAAATCTCCCTTTCTAATGAGAGAAAGGGTAAATTACTGTTAAGTGAGGAAAAATGTTACTATACTCATCAGTTTCTAAAACAGAGCTTATGGTTGTCTCAGGCTCTTTCAAAGCCCTGTTTACAAAGTCAGAGCATAGAAATTATAGCTTAAAAAGCATTTATTCTGTAAATTGTTGGAAATTATTTTTGTAAGTTTATTATACACTTGTAAATTATTTGAGAAACATACTGTATTTGAGGACTTGTCTGGAAACTCCTTAACACTGCGTAATACATATGTAAAATTCTATTATACAGATATATATATATTACATGTGCCAAGATAATGTCAGGATATCCAGTGTGCCAGTCTCTGAAGGTCCTGGTCTTACAGATTCAGGAGGCTTTCCCTGCAGGTGGATTAGACTGAGGTCCCAACTTCTCTGTTGTATTTGTTCCGATATATCCTATTAATTCATTGCAGAGAAGAGAAGGGTTATTAGAGTTCCTTCAAAATGTGAAAATGTATATGTAAAGGAAACTTATGGACTCTGTTTTTAGGGCTGCTCATGTTTCTGTTTTGCTGTTTCAGCTGACTTGAACAACGTACGCTTCTCTGCCTACCGTACGGCCATTAAAATCCGAAGACTGCAGAAAGCTCTGTGCTGTGAGTTTGGCTTTTGAGACAAATTGTTTCTCTATGGTACTTGGGAAAGGGGAGGGTCAGCTTATATCTAATGACAGTGGTGTTTAACAAGGGACCAGCTACATCCTTGATAGATTTTTAGCCAACAAAAGGGCAGGAGGAATTGCCAATATTAGGTTTCATTATTGCAAATAATGAAAATCAGTTAATGAAAAAAGGGATATACCAGGTGAGTTGAAATGGTATACCCAGTAATAATACTTTGAGAAATGAAAATAAATATTGGACCTTTCGACTGTTGCATACTGTTTCTGACACAAGCTTATACAAACCAATGTGAAATGATGTGAGCTAAAATCCTTATCTTTGTTATAAACTCAGTTTTTTTCTTATATCTTAGAGCAATCTGTTCCATTTTTTGTGTTTACTGCTCCTACATATAACTTCAAAAATATTCCTCACTCTCAGATAGGGCATCTTGTTGTGTGAATTCCAGTTTAAAAGGAATTCAGTTTGACCAAAGTGTGAGGGAAATTGATACAGATCTGTATCATTGATATTACTGTACATTTTAATCACAAGAAGCTACTAGGACAAAACAACTTGCTATTAGCTCTGATAGTATGTGTATAAGCTCTACTAGTATGTGTATATATATTTAAGTCATGGGGAATGGTCTTAATTTTAGATAGGAAATAAAAATGCATTTAATGTGTATACTGAGTATTCTGCCAGACCTATGTTGGCGTTTGTCCCTTTTCTTAAGCAATCTAATAATTTAGCCACAGTCCACTCTGAAGAGCACATAGGTTTCATCAACAGGAAAGGATGAGTGTCTACAGAGTAGACTCAATTGTCTCAACTACTTCATTTCCAAGATTCACGTCTGTATCTCCAATTTTCTGGTCTATATTTACTAGAGATTTAAAAATAATTTCATATTATATCACAATTATGGCTTAATTCACCAGCAAGTTGCATGACTACGACGTTCAAAGTTTAGCAGTATCGGAAGTGGTGTATTGGGAGGTCTTGTCCTGGCCTCCAGACATGGGACTTCTCTGAGGCACGCAGCAAGTACCACACTGGGGTTCTGCAAAGCAAACTGAAAGCACTCTTCGGAGTCATCATGCCACTGGTATTTCTGCATTGACCTTGATAAGGACAAGGATAAGGATATGGAAAAGGAAAAATGAAAGATGGTACTTTCCTGGGGAAGCTGAGCTGGCTTGTAACTGCACAACGTTTATTTTAGAGAAATGGGATTGAACTAATAGTTCAATGTAACACTGAAGAAATGATTTACTTTATAGACAGAGGCAAGACATGAAGACAAGGAAGATAACTGAAAGGGCAAAAACTTAGAAGGAAGTGAGATTTTGTCAGAAGGCAGAGAAGAAAGAGAAGGTGTGTGAAAGAAAACTGATTGAAACAGAACTGAGCAGATTAAGGTGTACAAAAAGAAAGAGGTGAAAAAAATTCTGTGGTAGAGATGATGAGATTATGGATTTTAAAAATGATTCGGACTATGAATGGGAAAGAAAATACATAGACACACATCAACCAGAGGAAAATAGGGTGAAGTAAAAACAAAAATGGAAACTGGACAATTTTGAAAGATGTGAGTTGTGAATGAGTGTAAAGTTCACAGATTTTTTTTTTAGACCCTTTGAAAGGTCTTGGCAACAGCTAGTATAAGAACACTGTACAACATTACGAAATTTTCTTGTTTAAATTCAAAAGTCCTGACTATGCAAGGACTTTTCAGCCCTGAAGGGTGTACAGTACTGCAGTCTGAGCAGGAACACAAAAATGGCAAAGCCATCCTAAAGATTCAAGCAAGGAAGGAGTTGCACAAAGAGGAGTCTCTTCCCACCCTCCAAGTGTTTAGTTTTCCTTCCAAATTAGGAGACAGCAGCCTGATCCTGGCAGTAGCTTCTTGTCTGGACTTCAGATATGCGTTATACCAAATGAAGATGTGCCTACTTGGTAGCTAGCTGCTCCAGAAAGCCAGAGTGCATCTCTACAACAGCACAGGTTTTTGGGAGTACCTCTTGCCACTTCTTCATATGTTGTGTTGGCATCTCACAGCATTTCAAATCAAGTTTGAGATCCTGGATTCAAGTTCTTACTTATGGGAGAAACTAGAACTAGTCCTTTGAAAGATTGTCTGATGATACTGAAAGAAAAACTGTACTTCTTTGGTATGGCTTAGCGCATCTCTGTGCAAGAGATGCAGTCCCACAGAAGGCTACAGTTCATTTTCCAGCAAGACTAAAGAGCATTATGAGCTTTCTGCTTATCGGTGTGCGAAGTATAAAGTATGTGTCAACACGTACATTTAAAAAAACAAAAGCAAAGCATGAAAACAGAAAGCAAAGTAAAATTCTCCTTGTGTATGCAGCTTCCCAGGGAAGAGTGGAAAAAACCAAACTACGCGTGATGGGTGCCAATCATGCTGCCTATTTCTGACAGGCATACAGATCATCTAGTGGCCTGTATAGAATGAACTTCATTTTCATTACTTCTAATAAGCTTTGAGAAAGAACATACTTCCTGCTCTTGCTTTTACTGCAAAATACATGTATTTCTGTAATAACTGCAATGGTTATCTCTCCTCATTCACAGAATTCAAAAGCACCCTCCTATCGAAGTGAATATTGTCTCCAGTTTCGGGGGAAGGAGGTGGAAGGAGGACAGGGGGAAGTAGTGAGAAGTAAAGAGAATGTTCCAGTTAGAAAGAGCGAGGAGTAAAACTGTTGTCTCTAAACATCCATTCTGCCTTGTTATTTATGAAGCTGCTTTCCCCATCTCTCTGCCTCATGAGGGAGGATACAACAGCCCAAAAAAATCTTTGTCTTTATTACACATGCATATTTGACCAAGGGTTGGTGTAATTTGTGAGAACAGAACATTGTGGGTTTTTAAGAAAGATGTCACAGATTATCCACAAAGCTAGATGCTACAAGAATTCTCTCTCTGAACAGGTACTCATTATGACTTGGCACAATTTTAAGACTTCCTCCAAAAATCTAATCAGTCCTGTTTCTTTTGTCATTGTTTGCTTAGGTGATTATTTCTTGCCAGGGAACAGGTCAAAATTCCCGTTGACTGTGATGATTTTCAGCCTGATTCTGTCCTGTGAATGGCCTCTGATATAGCCAAAACATAGCGTGTGCTAGCACCTCGTCTCTGAGGAAGGACAGAGTGTTTAAGCACTAAGATTCTTTTCTTGATTTTTATTTATTGGTGGTTTTGTTTTAAGGTAG
>NW_009711658.1:19917-29364 GCF_000703405.1 Apaloderma vittatum
GAAAGAATCATATTCTGTGCCCCTGCCATTCATTCTCTGGTCTAAGTTACTTTAGTCTTCCATTGTATTTCCTGTAATTTTAACTGTGGATGTTTTTTTAAAGGCATTTGGATGGAAATTACTTCAGAAAGGCCTATGTGCTAAAGCAAAGAAAATGTCAAAACAAGTCACTGGAAAATGAGGTCATTGTAAACTACAAAATGTGACAAATTGCTGTCGCAGCTGCAGTGCATGTGTAACTGCAAAGGCCTTTTTGGTGAGAACCCCAGGATGCAGAGCCTCACTTGCACCTGACAGATTTTGACTTTGCAATGGGGACTGGTAACACAGTATTGATGCTGTACAGGCAGGTTCGGCAATATGTAGTTTGAGAACTGTATTTTGGAAAACTTTGCTGATGCAAAGTCTCTCTTTTAAGTCTTCAGTCTCAGGAAGTGTCAGAAAACGTGGTTTTGGTGAATTTATTCTCTCCCACTCCCCTCCCCTTCCTTTAGAAGTGGGAAAGTAGAATCATGTTTCATCTCGCTCTAATTTTTGGAAGGTAGATTCCTGCAGAGACTAGTGTGTGTGTATGTACCTACATTATTTATTTTGAAGGAAGCTGAGAAAGGTTGCAGGTTGGAAGGAACAAATTCTTAGCTTTCTTTCTCAGGTTATGTGGGGCAGATATACTGAGAGCATTTTCCCACTGTAGCAGAAGAAAAACAGAGCCAGAGAGTATCCTGTGTTGCAGTTGTGCTGGGCACCTATGCAGCACCAGACCCTGACTATAGTATTTTATTCTCATGCAGCATGCTTTAGCTCATTTTCAAGAAATGGCATTGCCCCAAGTACTGAAGTGTAATATTGGAAAGGAAAAAGGGAACAAAACCACCATGTATAATCAGAATTCTGTCACTGAGCTCCTCTAAGTAGTTTAAAATTTAAGAATGCTGATTCTTAATTAGCACACAAGGCTAAGGAACAAACTTTAAGGCACACTGAACTACAAGTGAGAGTGATGTAGATGTCCCTTAACCGTGCAGTCTTTTGCAGTAACTACTATAATTCACAAGGCCTTTCTAATGCAAAAGCTCCCTAGCAATGCCTGCCGATTTTTTGTGGGCTTCCAGCAGCCTCAAACCTGCCATCAGCAGCTGCGTGTCATTACTTGCTCCCAAGTCAGTCACTCACATCTGCTTGAACTGTGCTGAATGTCATGGTTTCTGTTTATAGTTTTCCTTTGGGAAAGTGTCCTCACTACAGAAAGGAGAAAAATGACCCTTGTGTCTGTTTGCTGGTTAACAGCAGAATTGGTTGTTAAGCAGATTTGAGCAGGTGCAGAATGGTACTGCAAAAATGCACTAAAAGCTATGTTCATGCCAGCAGTGGTGTGTGAGTTTCAGGTGAGCTTTTCCTTATCTGCATAAACACTGTTTATTTAAAAACTTTCAGAAATGGAAATGTAATGAGAAAATAATCCCTCTCTACATCAGCCCAATTCTGGGACACTGCTAGTGGATATATCTGACCAAAACAGGTAATTTTTGTACCCAAAATTCATTCAGACCAGGTGAGTGCTGAAGCAGGCTTGGAGGGAAGTAATTTCCTCTGGTTATTCTCCCTGAATTGTGTCATCCAAAAGTGCAAGTTGTGCTTAATGTACATTAGTACAGCAGCAGAGTTTCCTTTTGGTATGAAAATACTGGAAGTGCCTCTCCCGATTCTTTCTAGAATCCTTTGGCAGAAATGTGAATGTGAGATTTTAATGCCAGCAGATCAAGACATGAATTTAGCAGGCTTACTCTGATGTTAGTTGAGTTGCTGGTTTCAGTGCAAGGATGGTTATGCTAAGCCAAGCCCAAAGGCTACAACTTTCTGGCATTCCAGAGGTTTCCAAGTTTTTGTTGGCTTTAAAAAGAGCAGATTTTGGGTACTGTCAGTCTATCTTGGGAAGCTGCTTAGCTGCTTTTAGCCAACTGTTAGGTACCTCACAAAAACAGATTGGAAAAATGAACAAACTAAAAAAAACCTGAACCCCAAACGTGCAAACTGCTTGCAATCATTTTGATTTTTTTTTCCCCCCCCTTGTAGGTCCTGAAGGAGACATGAAAAGTGGCCATCTCTCCTGAGTGCAATATTTATCTGACTGGATAGCACATTGTAGTTTTGCACATGGGTTCACCCTCCTTCTTCAATCCCTCAAAAAAATAGTCTGTGTTGCATTGTGAAGTGAGGGATTGGTGTTGGTTTTGTAACGTTTTGAAGGCCTGTGAGCCTTTTCCAGTGTATTACCTGTTTTTTCCAGCTACTGTAAAAGATTATGCTGTGATGTACTTCCAAATACTAAATACTTTGGCTACCTCAGGCCAAACTAGTGGCAATGGGTTTTGGTGCAGTTAGCAGCCTGCCTGTTTGGTAAATACATGGCTGGCACTTTTTGACAAGCCCAAGAAATGGGCTTTTAAAAAACAAACAACAACAAAACCCCCCACAAACAAAAGAGAAGCTAAAAAGCAAACAAATGTAAAACTCCTGCAAATCTGATACTATAAAGTTAGAGTAGAATGTACCAATATCAGTGAGAGAGAGGAAAAGCAAGGTCTAAGAGGCACTTTTTCTCTCTTTACAGTGATGTGAGGGCGGGTAGATGAGGGGGAAAAGGATTGTGAATGTAACTTTCTTATCTTTTGGTAGATGATCATTGAGCTCTTCACAGAATTGCTCATATGCTGCTGCTGTTTTCTGCTATATTTATTTTCCAGCCCAAGCTAGACTTACCTGATTGACATAGACTGCCCTTCTGGGGTCCTTATTTAACGTTATCGGTGCAGAGCAATTTACAACACATCTGAGATTGTCATGTTTCTTTTCCTTTGAGAGATCACATTTATAGTGCAAATGTGCTACTGGCTCTCCAGAAACTGCTCTGTATGAGTTTGGAATATTCCTCAACTTCATGTTGCATGCACTGTAGCAAGCATACTAATATATTGCAGCTATTTTGTATTTTTTTTCTGAAGTCCTTGTTTCTGTAAAAAAATGTTACTGAGGATTATACCACCCTTTGATGTACATTTTTCTTCCTTCTTTTACATCAAAAGAGGTTTCCTCTTTACCACTTTGTTTTGCAAAAGCAGTTAAAAGAGCTTATTGATGGCTTTTAATTTTCACCTTGCAAACCTCAGATTTTCTCAATCACATTTTTGTGGTTTTGGGAACAAAACCCTTTTCATCTGTAGGATATGCATAGCATCATCAACTGCTTACAGAAAAAATACTTTAATGAGGGAGTTCAAAATATTTTTCATGGAAGCATAGCATTTAGTATTCTAGAAAACCGCAATAAATAATTTCCGTGTATCCCTCTCCCTGCTTTCTTTTAAGCTCTAATTTAGCAACTGCTGTTTGGTTAATCAGTCCTCAGTACATTCCTGTGAACCTTGTTACCAAAGAATTTGCTTGCTTTTTTTTTTATACATTTAATCAAAAGTGATAGTCCTTTAATGGGATTTTGCTTTATGGTAAATGTGAAGAATCCTCTAAGCCTAGTGGACTCCCAGTGTGTGTATATCTGAAGTTAGGGTCCTCTACTTACACAGACTACTTCAGTGGTTTTTAAAATGGTCTGAGCTGTGCAGAGTCATTACAGTGTTCTTGTTGATTCTGCTTTTTTACACATGTAGCTTTTTTACACATGTAGCTTTTTTACACATGTATAGTGTATATATATACTGTATTTATATATAATATAAATATATAGTACCCTGATTGTCACAGAGAACATTTTTTTCACTAAAATGTTTCCTAAAAGAAAGCTACTTCTTGTCTAATTGTCTGCAGTGTTTGCTTAAAGTACAGACATGAACAAGTGTTGTGAATGCTGTGCCATCTCTATTTACATGGGTTTCCTTTTTTTTATTTTTTTACCTGATTTTAGTGGACCTATTGGACCTGAACACAACAAGTGAAGTTTTCAAACAGCACAAGTTGAGTCAAAATGACCAGCTGATTGGTGTCCAGGATGTGATCAGCTGTCTCACTACCATCTACAGTGGACTTGGAGAGAAACACAAAGATATGGTGAATGTTCCTCTCTCTGTAGACATGTGTCTTAACTGGCTGCTCAATGTGTATGATAGGTAAGTAACAAGTCTTTATTCACAGTGTATACCTCAGGAATTTAATATTAACAAACTATAAACTATGCAAACAGAACTGGTAGTTTTTGCACATGTGACTTACCAAAAATGCTAGACTTGTAGGGCTGTTGTAAATATTTTTAGGTTACTTTCTTGAGGAAGTGACCATGATAATAGAAAAAATCTAAAGCTTTAAAATTTCTTTTATTAAAAAGTTAATATCTTTTGGTATTTTTGACTTAGTAGTGAAAGTGCAGTTGCTTGCAATGAGATGTTTCTTATGCTGTCCTGCTCAATTACACTGAACTAATGTTACACTGCTTTTATACTGCTACCAGAGAAACATTGATAGGATTTTGAGAAATGTATATGTGAGTACAGAAATGGGTATGCTGTTTCTAGTGTAAATGTTCCAAACAGCCTAGATTGTTTGCCATTTCTACCAGATCCTGTTTCTGCCACAGTGGAGGACAGTTTTGTTGTTATTTTTTATGCTTACTTGCATGCCATAATCCTGTTTGAGCTCCCTGTCCTGATTCCTGTCAAGTGGTAGTGGTTCTGATCTCAGTGCTAAAGCCTTCTTGATTCTGGAGGGTCAGCAGTGTACTCGCCCTGGCGTATTTCCAGCAGATGCAGCTCCTGCCTTGTGTCAATTTGAGTGCTGATGCTGTATGATCCACCTGCCGTGGCAGCAAAGCTCTACTTCCCCAGTGGATTTTGAGTTTGCCTTGAAAATGTTTCAGGATTCTACAGTAAGAACTTGTGGGTTTCTTTAAACTTGCATTCACTATTTCTAGAGAGAGCACTGAGACTTAGAGAACATGAAAAAATCCACTTCAGCAGCCCCTCATGGTTTTGACTGGTCCTTTCTGAGCCCCCAGACACTTCTTTCTTCTCCTGAACACCAAATATCTCCTTACATTGCTTGAGCCAAGGCATTTCAGGCCTCTCCTGGAGCTGACTAAACATGGTTGTGTGCAATACATGGGGTGGTCACTTCAGTGTGTCTAATGTAATACATGCTTTAGTTGAGAGTTATATGTGGAATTACAAACTGAAATTTCTCAGCTGCAGGAAATTGGTTATGAAATTTCTTTTGTTTCTGCCCATTTGAAGACAGAAAGAGCAAAAGTATTTCTTGAATAATTATAGAAATTCTTATACCTGGCATTGCAAAAGAGAGCTTCTATTTGTGATGTATGCATTATCTTTACTATGTTCACTCACTTAATCACCGCCAGAATTCTATCAGTTCGTAGCTTAATGCTTTTTTTTTCTTCCAGAGGATTACATGCCAATACTTCTATATTTATGGATATTTTATTTTTATTTGAAATATCATAGTATCACAGAATGTTAAGTGTTGGAAGGGACCTTGAAAGATCATCTAGTCCAACCCCGCTGCCAGAGTAGGTTCACCCAGGGCAGGTCACACAGGAAAGTGTCCAAGAAGGAAGGATGCAAGAGATTACATAAGACCATTCATCATTTATGCACTGGCTACCTGTTACGCGTTGGCATTGCTGTTTAGCATTGTGACACTTCTGTTAGTTGGTCTCATCATTACTGCTGGAAAATTTGAGACCCCATCAAATAACGACTGGGACTTCTCCCACAGTTATTTTTATTTTGCAGAAGTCTGACTTGCCGATGAATAAACACAGCACTTGCAAATAGTACAGGAGATCAAGTGTGTTACTTGACTTAAATGTTATTGGTTAAGAGACTTAGCCATCTCAGAGAATTCTTTGTAGTTACTACCTTTTCTTACATTGAACATAAATCCGTTATATTTTCTTCAGTTTACCCTTGCTTTTTAACTTCAGTTATAAGTCAGTTGTTCATATTTAAAATTCATATTTAAAATACATGTACTAAGCAACAGACTTTTCTTGCAATAACATGTCCTGTTGCTCCTGTTTCCCTTCAGCTTTAGTGTAGATAATTCTTCAAGCTGATGAAAGACTTTAATCTTTAGTTGAACTTTGAAAAATAGAGGATGAAGGTTTTCTGAAATAAAGTTACCTTTTAGAGTGTATTTTCTTGCTCCCTTTTCAAATCCATTGCAGGAAAAAAAAATGCTGAAAGAACAGGTACTAATTTTAAGCTATTTTGGGGGAGGTTGTTCTTTATATTGGCCTTTAAGAAAGAGCTAATTTGTGTCTTGGCATTTTCATTGTTTATTGCATTGGTGTTACACATATACATTGTTTCAAATCATTAAACTGCCGACGAAAAGGATCTGTTAGTTGCATGCTATTAACTTGAGATTTAATTACTGATTCACAGATTGATGGCAAACTGAGTAGTTCTTCAGAATTACCTACAGATGTCTTTGGCCCTTAAAAAGAACCAATTTATTTTTAGAAAGTCTGTTGTGCTCTGGTATTTTCTAACACATAGGGAATGATTCATTCTTCAAGCTAAGTAGAGGACAGAAATGTTAAATTTACTCAGTGACTTTTACTTCTTCAAGGACTCAAAGGTTGTTCCAGGCGGCAACATCTGCCCTATAAACATTTTCCGAACTTGGAATTCCTTATTTTGGTTAGTCTAGAGATTTTTTAAAATAAAATCTTAAAAAAATAAAATAGGTGAAACCAACCAACCACCAACAACAAAAGCTCCCCCAAAACCTAGCAGCAGAACACCTTCCATTTTACAAGGAGAACTGTGAAAATTGTTTGTTCTATGAAGTAATTTGGCCAGACCTGTGTTTAAGTCATCTAAATGCAATAGCTGGTGGTTATTGTTCTGGACTATATACTGTCAAATTGCTAGAATCACCAAACATCATTTTTATGACATGGGCTGATGGCTTTCAGTACTAATGGAATAGCTTAACATCCCTTGAAATGAGTTGATTCGGATATTTCAAGGCCTATCATACATAATATAGTATGCATGTACTAATTGTGCTTGATGACTCATTATTTCAGTCAGAATTACCCATAAAGAAATTTTTATGTGCACTGTTTTTAATGTCTTGCAATGTTTATCTGACTTCCTGTATTTCAGCTTTTAAATTTTCATGTGGTTTTTTGATGATAAGATACTTTTGATAATACCTTCTTTTAAAATTAGTTTCTTCAGTGCATTCATCTAGGAAGGCTATCTATGGTATGGCACTTATGCTGACATTTTCCATATGATCAAAGCTGTCTTTCATGATCATTCCCAATGGCCCAGTCTTCCCCTGAAAAATTACAATTTTGTTATCTATTGTTGCACTCATACATCTGGCAGATTTGACCGCCAGCCTGAATTAATATCCCAGGCTTTACCAGTGCATGAATTTCAGCAAAATCTGGATTTCTGAGGACTGAGAGACCTGCTCAGTCAGCCTTAACTTTATGTCCTGATTTTGACAGTAGCTGATGCACATTTTCTACATGCACTCCAGATGCATCCCCGTGTTGATGATAGTTGTCTTGATAGCTTCCTGGAGGACTCTGTGGGAGCAGCTTAGCAGGCTGTGATAGTAGTAAGAAGCACTCTAGGAGGGACATGGCCCTCCATAGGGCAGGAAAATGACCTCTTTTGTCTGATTCCTCTGTAGCTGATCAAGGGGAGGCATCTGTGGGAACCTGCAGAGATCTAACAGCCTGCACTCTCTTGCTGAATTATGTAGATAACCCATAGCTGCTGTCCTTGGAAGTCCTTAGTTGCAGTGTCAGTGCTGACAAGGCTTGAGAGCTCTTTGGCATGGGAAATCTGAGATGAAATGGGCTCATTTTCTTTCTTCTTCAGTTTTCCTTGCTAGCACCTGATGGTTTTATGCTATTGGCCCCCATCCCCGGGAACATAGGGTTCCTCTGAACTTGACATTGCTTATCTTGTTTTCTGGTGACTTGTCAGTCATCCTCATTGTGTATTTCTGTTTGCAATCTCTTATACTTAATCTTGTCCTTTGTCTGACAACTTTTCATCTGAGTAACTCCTGTGTGCAGCTGTTTGCCATCACTGTTTGCCCCTTTGGCATTCAAATTGTTCACATACCTAAGTAAAATGCTTATGTATCATGTCTGGCTACACCATTGCAGTGCTAGAGAATACCTGAATATAATTTTTAGTAAACAATAATTTTGTGCACTTATGTTCAACAATCTAATATTAATTATATACTGATTAGTACATTTATAATTTACAGGTGTCACAGGTCTCTGTTTTGACTCTGATAGATGGTGTTTGCCTGCCAAAGATGTTTTGAGTCCTGACTCCATGTTAGGATGTTACTTAGAGAAAGGAATAAAATTTGCGTATGATGGTTGCATGATTCTGAAAAGTTTTTGGAAAGCGTGCTAAACTCATTTTCCTGGAAAGTCATACTCTCAGATAATTTTAACCCCACTTTAATGTGTGTCATTAAATTTCCTGGATGTTTGAGCAGAAACAGAACTGTTAGTTTTAGGTTTTAGCACACTGTTTTGCAACTGAAATATTCCTGTGGCCAAGTAGTACCAAACTGTATTAAATGATTCCCTAGTGCTCCACACAGCTTGTCCCTGCTGCAGAGAGTTTGGAATTGCAATTATTTTTGGTGTTCAGTTGTTACAGGATTAACAAGGGAAATTATGAGGCATAGCTTTTGTCTGTCACTCCTTTTATTTGTGCTACCTGTTTGTCCCCCTCTACCTCCTCTTCTGCATCCTGTAGTTCCAGTATCTCCCATAGGAAGAATTAGGATAAAAGTGTTCTTCCTTTGTCTTCTGTTACTACAGCTGTTTCTAGCCTACCCTTGTATAGCTCATTTGCTTATGTTAATGTACCATAGTGACATTCACCAGCTTTTATATAAAGTAGCTTTTTTATATTCTCTGCAGCTATATTGTATCTCTGAAAGAGCTGAATGGTTGCTCTCTACTTGGATGGAGAGGCCAAACTATGCAACGAAGTTGTACGTGCTCCAATCCCAGTCCAGCCCCTCTACCTACGCAGTGTGATTCCCTCCCATACCCTTGACTAAATGGTCTAGTTGGCTGATTCCCTGCTATGCTAGTCCTCTGTAGTATATGCTTTCAACACACTCTCCTAACATGTTTGAAAGTGATGTCTTAATGCCTATTTTGACAAGTTTAATTACATCTGAGTTCTGTGCCACGTCCTGGCTGGCAGTGGATGAAGGTGCAACAGGGGTATCATATCTAAGGCAAATAGGCCAGAGCCTGCCTGATGCATATGTAAAGACAACAGAATCACCTACAAGCCCAAGGATTTCTTTATTTCTTCCTTCCCCTCACCTCTCTTTCCTTTCTCCTTTTCCACTAAAACAATAAAATTCCACTTCCTTTGGAGAAGGAGAAGAATGTCTGCATGTGGGGAAAGA
>NW_009711658.1:29395-31767 GCF_000703405.1 Apaloderma vittatum
GATACATCCAGAGGGACAAATAGATTTCAGTAAACAAGGAAAGTGCTTCTGACAAGCAGCTATAATGGTTTTGACATTTTTCACTTGAAGATAGGTCAGAGGTCAATAATGTGCCATTTTTCTACTGTCTTTCACTTGTGTTGATGGAGAATGGACAACTTTGCTCTAAAATCACTTAATAGAGGTATAATGATTCAGGCTTCCCTTCAGTGGGACCAGAGCAAAAAATATCTGAGCTGCTTAAATTGGTCTTATCAGTTGATTTTGTAACGATAGGCATGCCTATATTGCTATAGTAAATGTGAATAGTATGCTGTCACTTAATTCTAAATACATGACCAATAAATTTTGTTTGAATTTGAGCATAGAAAAGTTTCCTGAACCTTCACACTCTAAGGCCGTGATTTTTTTAGAAGTTTGTACATACAGCACAATTAGATGGTTGTGCTGCCATTCAGAGGCATCTTGACAACAGGAATCTCATTAAGTTCAGTGAAGGGAAATACCAAGTGTTCTCCTAAGGAGGAATAACCCCATACACCACTACAGGCTGGGAGATGACTGAGAGCATCTTTGCAGGAAAGGCCTTGGAGGTCCTGATGGACACCAAATTGAAGACGAGGCAGCATGTTCAAGCCAGCCGTGCATTTGTGGCAAAGTAGGCCAACAGACTCCTGAGCTGCATTAGGAAAAGCCTTTCCAGCAGATCAAGGCAGGTGATCCTTCCCCTCTACTCAGCATTGGTGAGATACGTCTGGAGTGTTGGGTTCAATTCTGGGATCCTCAGGATAAGAGAGACATGGACAACCTTAAGTGAGTCCAGTGAAGCAGCATGAAGATGGTTAAGGATGTGGTGTATCTGATGTATCAGGAGAGGCTGAGAAACCTGGGACTTTTCTGCTTGGAGAAGTTTCAGGGGGATCCTATCAATGTGCATAAATACCCAGCGGGAGCAGTAGAAGGAGTCTGATTCTTCTCAGTGGTGCCCAATGACAGGACAAGTGGCAGTGGGCACAAACTGAAACACAGGAACTTCTGCTTAAACATAAAAGAAAAAGATTTATTTTTTTTTAATGTGAGGATGATCAAACAATGGCAGAGGTTGCCCGGAGAAGCTATGCAGTCTTCATCCTTGAAGCTATTAAAAACGTGATTGGATACGATCCAGGAAAACCTGCTCTACTTGATCAAGCAGGTTCATTGTCTAGATGATCTCCAGAGGTGCCTCTTAACCTCAGTGATTTTGTGACTGGACAGACTTAAACCATTGAATTGGAAGTGTCAATGCTACAAAGTCTGTAGGTTTGGGGTTGAGAGCGTTGTTTGGTTTTGATGTGACTTTTTTTACTGTGTATATAATTTCAGTGCTAATATATATCTGTTTCCAATAAAAAGGCTAAGGGGAAATACTGTGCTTTTTTAAAGAGTGCGATATTGTAAATCTTTTTATAATTTTCTGAGAAAAGGCTTTATGTAAGAATGAGGTTTTTCACAGTCCCTTTATCAGTCTGCTGAAATCTGGGAGAGTTTGAAGCCTGCACCTGACCTTTAAATTGCAAAGTTTTTCTGAGTTTCTACCTTTAATAAACAAAAGCTGTAGGCAGTCCTGAGCTAAATCAAATCCAAACAAATGTTCAGCTTTTTTTTCCCCATTGAATGCAAAGTTAAAACACAGACAATCCTACACAGGAAAGAACAGAACTTTGTCAAGGTTGCAAAATGAGCCATTTACATGTTAAGGTATGCCAGAATGATGTAGTGTCTGTGACTGAAAGAGGTAATTTGAATCTAAGCTTGAATGTATAAAATAGGTGGCACTTTTATAACATTCTGGGAAATTGGGTCCTGATTTTCAAAGTAGGCAGTAAAAGTAATGGGTATTTTTGATTAATTTGGCAATAATTTCTCTGTACCTCTGTTCCAGCTTGTGGAATGGGGAAGAAAATGCTGTCTAGTCTCACTAGATGTGGTGATGGTTGTGAAGACAAATGCATTAATATTTGTAAGGTGTTTAGCTAATTTACTGTGAGTCCAGGAGTGAATTAATAAGCTTGTATTCAGCACAACATTTGTGAAGTAAATCAGACAGACCATATGTTGAATGAAAAGAAAGACATACCTAATAACCACTACAAAAGTAATTAAAGGATATATCACTTCTGCATGACAGAAGGGACTAAAGTAGTGTTTGCGGTGATATTCATTTTAGTATTACATAAGATCATAGAATCGTAGAACAATTCAGTTTGGAAAAGACCCGTGGGATAATCGAGTCCAACCATTAACCCTACACTACAAGTTCACCCCTAAACCATATCACCCAACACCACATCTAGGAGATACTTAAACACATCCAGGGATGGTGACTTAAC
>NW_009711659.1:0-1319 GCF_000703405.1 Apaloderma vittatum
GGAGTAGCTCCTGCAGACTCTCCCTGCCTTCCCTTCTCCTTTTTGTTTCAGCGTTGCCTGACTCAGATGCCTCATTCCCTTGGCCAAGGCGGCGCATAGGTATTATTTCAAACCGGTCTCCTCTCCTGCCCAACTGTCCCTCATTCCCGGGTTAGCGTCCATTACTCGGCAGGAATTATTTCGAAATAAGAATGCAACGTGTTGCAAACTCTCCCCAGCCCATTTTCTGACACCTTTTGTTATGCATGCTCTCGCTGCTGGAGAAAATGCTAGTATGTGCACCTGCGGAGGGAAAAAAAAAAAAAAAGCCGTCATGATGTTAACAGCAAGCTGGAGGGTATAAAGCAATAAAACTGCCAAATGTACCTGTTCCTATTGACTGCATTATCTAAACCTCTGAATAAAGAGTCCCGGTAGGAATTCTTCCCCTTCTCTTCCCCTTTCTCTATATTTTTATTCATTGTAGATTTGTAAACTCCGGGATCGGGTTACCCTTTCGCGTGTTAAAGTGGAACTCTTGTTAAAAGCAGGAGAACAAGGTAAGAAACTTACAACTGCATTCAGAGTTACTGAACCGACTCCAAGGGCTCAAGAAGTGAAACAACCATGCGAGAGTGGGTAAGGGGACACAAAACATCCTAGCCGCCCAGGAAAAAACATGCACACACACCTGTACCCCCCTGGAATATGTCCTGTCACCGATCGAGCATGGCTTTGCATCCCCTTGTCCCCCACCCCCCATGGACGGTGCGGAATGCAAAGAGGGGGCTGGCACCCCCGGATTCCCAGACCTAATGACCGGGCTGTTGGGGAAACAAACCGAAAAAATAAGTGAAGAAAGGGAAAGGAATCAAAAAAAAAAAAGTAAAAAACCCACAAAATAATAAGAAAACCCTCCTAAATATTTCCAAAACGGACGCGTTAAAAATGAAAAAAAAAAAAAAAAGAAGAAGAAGAAGAAGAAAAAATCTGCAAAATCTAGAAACCAATCCTCAGGCAATGTCGCTGTGAGAGGCAGTGTCAGGACCTGTGCTTGGTCTGGGGATGTCTCTGGGCTGTGCGGGGTTTTGCAAGCGGCGGCTGCTGGTGCCGGTGTTGGTTTTCAGAGCCCGAAGCCTCCAGCCCCTTTCCCCATCTAAGAGCAACTTTCGGATTTCTCTAGGCTTAGCGAGTTCCGCCGGGTCCTTCCTACCTCAGTCCTCTCCGGTGGGGTCTGTCTCTGGAGTTCATGCTTAGCTGGACGCGAGGAGATTTAAGCGAGGGAAAGGGGGGAAAAAAAAAAAAAGGGAGAGGGTGTGAGAGAGAGAGGGGAGAGAGAG
>NW_009711660.1:0-306 GCF_000703405.1 Apaloderma vittatum
GAGCCGCGCAAGGCGAGTGGCGAGCTCGTGCCCCGGCAGCACAGCCCCAGCAGCTCCGACTCCGTGGGCAGCGGTAAGTGAGGGGTGGGCGTGCGGCACCGGGACCTGCCGGTGGAGGTGTCTGGTTAGGGCAGAGCTGTGTTGGGCACGGAGCAGTGGCGATACCTTCACGTTATAATGTGGATTAAATGCTTCGGTGGCTGCGGAGCTGCTCTCAAAGCTCTGAAGAGAGACGGGTCATCGGGCACGTGGAAGCTCCTAGAAGCAGCGGGTGCTGGCTTCTCCCCGTGCTTGGGGGAGAGGCAC
>NW_009711660.1:570-1405 GCF_000703405.1 Apaloderma vittatum
GCCCAGGGAGGTGGTGGAGTCACCAACCCTGGAGGTGTTTAAAAAAAAAGTAGATCTAGCACTTGAGGCTGTGGTGTAGTGGTTAGGTGTGCTGGGATGGAGGTGGGACTAGATGATCTTCAGAGGTCCCTTCCAACCCCTGACATTCTGTGATTCTGTGAGAGAGGGTTGGTGCTGCCCCTCTTCCCCTTCCAGCCTGTTTTGCCTGAAGGATTTTAAATGTCAAGGTCTCCCAATTCTAAAAATACCAAAGACTGCTCTAAGTGTAAGAGCGACTACCTGAGTTATTAATTCTATTTTTGTATCATGAATCGACTTGACTCTATTAAAGCTGACTATTTTTCCCCTCTGGCGTGCAAGGGGTTTGACTCTTGACAAAAAAACAAATCTAAAATGCTGATCTCATTCATTTGGTCGCGGTTCTGATTTCCGTCCAGTTGTTTGCAGAGTGGCCGGGCGTTGAGGAGCACAGCCAGCTTTTAGCCCTGCTGTGTTTAAGTACATCATGGCTAATATGCTTACAGCTCTGTTGTTAAAGGTAATTAATTTAATTTTGTTTTATAAATTGGGAACGTTGGTTTTCTCCCCTTGTGGGACCCAGGGCTGATTTTCAAGCTCTCTTGTTTAAGGAGGTGCAGTTGAATGGCAAGAAGCATCCTCAGGGGTACTGCGGGCTTAAGTAACCTCCCCACCTTCCTGGAGTGCTTCTGTCCTCCCACCAGCCACCACAGGCAGAAAGTGGGGAGGGGGGAGATGCTGACCTGTATCGCACAGAGCTGTTGCAGGGAAGGACAAGGGCATTCCCTGCTCCCAGGGTCACAGAATCACAGAATTA
>NW_009711661.1:0-238 GCF_000703405.1 Apaloderma vittatum
GTGACATCAAGTCAAGCCCCAATGATGTTCTAAGAGTTCCAGCCCTCCAAATTTTCTGCAAAGAGGAGAAAAACCTGCCAGAACAATTCCTTTGTATTCCAGAGATCTTTAGTTCTTGGAGGGGAAGGGGTTGGTGAGAGGAGCAACCATGTAGCCCTGAAGCAGGGGAGGAGGCTGGAGCAGAGGCTCCCCAGCCTCCCACAGCCCAGGGGCACGTCCATGGCGGAGCGGCACCTTC
>NW_009711662.1:0-18617 GCF_000703405.1 Apaloderma vittatum
GACTGGGTTTTAGCTAAACCCAGGACATGCAGTTCAAAAAGAAAGTCTTGATTTGTCATAGTTCTGTGAAACTATGAGCTGTGAATACTCAAGAGAAGTCAAGAAAGAAAAGTAGCTGTTGGTCATTATTAAGAATAGAGAGCAAAACGTGGATTTGTACGTTGGCATAGTAGCCTTCTCTGACTTGCTCCTTGAGTGCTGTAGTCGTCATCTATAGGTATAATGAAACTGGACGAGGTTCAGAGCGGCAAGAGTAATCACAGGTACAGAGTATTCTGCGTAAGAAACAACTTTAGCATTCCTCCAGTTGGAGGAGACACAATGAGGCCAGATACAATAAAGCTCTTGAGATCAGGAGTGCCAAGCACGAAGTAAATATTCTGTGGAAGAGGCAGGTTCAAAACAAACAGGGAGAAGTGTTTCCTCATTCAATATACACTTAACATTCTGAACTCCTGCTGCAGGGTATTATGGATGCTTTCATGGGAATAACAAGTAGACAATAGCATGAGGAAGGGTGAAAACACTCAAAAGAGCTTTTATCTACAAATGCTCACTTCTGGGTCCAGAAACCCCTGAGCTGCAAATTGCTGGAGGCCAGGAGAGCGCTGTGGCTATGTGCTTGTACTGTACGCACATAGCCCCGTGGCCAGGGCTGGCTGGGCCCGAGTCTTTCCCATATGGCCCTTGTTATGTCACCTTGGCCTTAGATAGACTTGCCCAGGTGTCTCTCTAGGGACATTCCTTCCCTGTGAGAAGGGAAGGTGGAGGACGAGAGGTGATACAGCAACAGAAAGGGCAATTAGGAGTTTAGGGGATATTAGCCTTTTAAATATGTTGCTGCAAAATAAGCTGAGTCGCTGATAATAGTGACTTGAAACTTAAGGATAGGGGGATAAGAATTTGCAGGATGTGTCCCTGTCTGGGTGGGGATGGAGGGAGGGGAGCAGCTGTAGGTTGACCCATATGAGGTGCCAGCATGGCGAGGGACCTAGCGGGCACGAGGACAAAGGCAACCTGCATTTGGCTTTTGGGACAATTTGTGTGCACTCTGGCCCCCTTAAACGGAAAAAGCCACGGCTCTAAAAAGCTGAAACGTGTGCCGTACTAGAGGATGCTGCAAGTAGTGCTGATGGATTTTTAATTGTTATTGCATTAACCAAGCAGAGAGAGAAGAGCAAGGGAGAGGCTGGAAGAGAGGCAGTGGGGTCGTTCCCCTCAGTGGAAAGGAAGAGGGAGAGCAGTATTCCTGTCACATGCTGGCATGAGCAGGAGAAGAGGGTCAGGGTGACAGTGCACAGACGCTGAATTCTTTGCCTTCATGATGTGGTATTTGTGAAGAAACAAAGTGTGCTGTGAGGATAACTGTGTAGTTTCTGGTGTCCTTGCTGACGGCAGGCAGGAAGTTGTGTCTCTTAAGACAAATAAAATTGCTTTAATACATGGGGTAATTCAGGCTTGTAATCTTCACATGTATTATTTATGTGCAATTTCAAATGTAACTTAAAACAAGAAGAATCCTGCATTTGTTTTTAACATGAAATTCTAGTAATGCATAAATTAAATGCTGTTGATGGATTGTGTTAATTAAAATACAGCATTAAGGCTGTAAATATTTGCTGCCTTGAATTTTAAAAGAAGTCAAAGAACAGATCAGAGAAAGCAATCAAATGGTCATCTGGAAATAGATTTAAAGTGATAAGGATGTTGACTGTAGCAGTCTCTCCTTCAGAAGGATAGTATTTTCATTTGCTTCCATGAAATAGCTGTGTCCTTCATAGCCTGGGAAAAAAAACGATCAGGCATTGAAAACATAAGTGAGCTTACACATCTTTCCAAGCCATGTAATACCAGTGAGGTCCAAGAAGGGACACATGATTTCTTTAGAACCTTAAATTATGAACACTAGAAGTCAACTCAGTTAACTACTTGCAGATAATACTTCGTTTATTAAAGGGATCAGTATGAAATATCTTTGCATTTCTCCTTCATTAAGATATTTAAAATAGAAGTATGGTTTTATACATATTACATCCAAATGAACTCAAAGCAAATCACCAATAATAAATGTGATAGCAAGTAAAAAATTTAAATTGATATTTTCTAACAAAACATTCCCTTAATACATGAACAAATAACAAAAGATTCCCTTAATACATGAAGCTCTATGACATGCATTACGAATCAATGTAGTATATCTTTTGATTAGCAAAGAAGGTATATATTAAATTAGCTAGGCTGTATTTGCTCCTAGTTTAAAAAGAACAATAGAAAAAAACAAACCCAAAATCCAACAAAAATCCCAAACCTTCTATAAAGCACAGAATATTTATATTCAAGGGGGAAAAATATTAACTAACTTGTGTGGATTTGTTTGTGGGGTTTTTTACCATTTGTAAGTCAAACAGTTGTGGGTTTTGTTGCAGCAATTTGGAAGTGTGATAACATTTAAAGATTGGGACGTCAATTAAATGTTCTCATTATAATCCTATATTTAGATTCATAATGGAATTTGTTTAATAGATACAAATTTAAATATTTGTATATTATATTAATATTTCACTACCTGTTCCTAATGAGCAGTGTTACTGATATTTCACTACCTGTTCTTAATGAGCAATGTTATTGATATGCTCGCCCAGAATCCAACTGCAGCTAGAGGAGGTAAAAAGGGATAAGCTTCTCGTTTTGACATGGCAAAAAGATCTAATTCTACAAATCTTTGGTGTCAGTAAGTTGGTAAAATGTAGACATTTCTGTTGATGGTAGGTGGTGTTTCTACCAAACAGGCAGTGAAAAGGTTCTGACAGACTGAAAATAATGGAGGAAAAAAGAGCTGGAGTGGAAGGAAGATTGATATATTTTAGGAGCTCAGATGAAGCTCTATGTGTGCCTATATGAAGATACCCTTCTGGTGTTTTCGGAGAGTTCATAGCACAATGTTAACAGGATTCTTTCTAACAAATCCATCTCAGGCTTTTGGGAAGGACTTTGACCATCATTTTGGAAAAGGCGGTTCAGAACTGTTGGGTATGAAGGCTGGTGACTTTGATGCGATTACAACTTCTCTGCTCTCAAAAATGACCAAAACCCATAAAGAACCCGGAAACCTGAGAGAATGTTCACCATGGATGAGTGAATTCAAGGCTGAGTTCTTGAGGAACGAACTAGAGGTTCCTGGTAAGTTCCCGTCCAGTGTCAATAGTGAACTGTCCCTTACAAGAAAGTTGCTATTCTTGAGCTCTGCTTCTTAGGTTGGCTGTACGACCCTTCTTTCTCACCTTGTGCAGACGTAGATTTCATCTGAACTAAATCGGTTTATTCATCATCTCTTAAATTTATTCTTAAGCTGAAGTCCTGATTTTCAAAATTGTATCTAAAATCTTATCTCTTGCCCAAGAATTTAGTAATTTTTTTTAAAGGTCTGATTTGACTCCAGAAACTCTGATATATAAATCTAATACATGTTTAATTCTAGTTCAGAAAGGACACATTCTCTGAAACCGTTAAGAGCTGCAATTGTAACAGCTTAAAAAGGAAAGAATATTAGTAATTCACAGATAAAATCACATGATGTGTGTGATGGTTTTTTATACATTTTAAAATATTTTCTTCATAGTTATCATTCCACGAATTTGAGAAAATATTTGGAAGCGTGTTTGGTTCCTAAACACAGTTTAAAAAAAGAGTTACCATTCTGCCAGTTTGAGAAAATATGTGGAAGCCTGTTTGATTCCTAAACACAGTTTAAAAAAAGATTTATAATCAGTCTATGTAATTTTTTTTCTTTAATTTTTTTCCACTATCACTTCAGGTCAGTATGATGGAAAGGGGAAACCACTGCCCGAGTACCACGCAAAAATCTCTGGATTCGATGAGCGGGTATGGTTTTGATTTTGAGCCGAAGTCCTGTGTAGTATAAACTTGTGTCCATATTCCATTTGAAGAATTCGACAATAGCAATGTTGTTGCTTGTGTGCACATCTTGCAGCACATTAAGGAAGGTCTGCAAGTGGGCATTTGCTTTTCTGGTAGTAATTGAGCAACCTGATTATATCATGCAGGAATGACAGATATGTTTAATTTCAGTGATGATTCTGTAAGGCCAAGGTTCTGTCACAAATATTTTGCTTTTTTTTTGTCTTTTTCCAAGATAAGAGTAATGGAGTCCTTGAGGAAGCCAAAACGTATAACGATCCGAGGTAGCGATGAACAAGAATATCCTTTTCTCGTCAAAGGTGGTGAAGACCTGCGACAAGACCAACGTATTGAGCAGCTCTTTGATGTAATGAACATTATCCTTTCCCAAGATGCTACATGTAGCCAAAGAAATATGCAGCTAAAAACTTACCAGGTCATCCCCATGACAACAAGGTAGGCATTTATCTTGAAGGCACAGAAATCCTTTTGTTAACATGTGTTACTGTTGAGATGTTGGAAAGTGAGATTTCTGCGTGTGAGATTCTTGTTCAGAGTGTTTTCTGTCTTGGCTTAATTTTCTCTCTCTTTTCTTTTTAAACAACATAGCATTTACTTTGTCTGGAAGCTGTTTTTCAGAACATATTTAAATTGATAGCTTTCAACCCTCCTTTAGCAGGCACTGAACGTGTTGCTTCCTATTTGTGGTGTTCCTCTAAAGTTCATCTCTGAGCTACTTGTTCGCATCTCTGACTTCTTGCATTTCAGACTGGGACTCATCAAGTGGCTGGAAAATACTTGTACTTTAAAAGAATTCCTTAGGAATAGCATGTCTGAAGAGGAAGATCTCAACTATAACAGGTGATGATGCCTGACCTCTGCTTTAACAGAGGCCATTGACAATTTTGTGGCAGCATTTTCTTTTTTCAAAAAGAATGAAATAAAAGCACCTGTAAGAAAGGAGGCAGTTTGTACTTCCTGACCCAAATTAGTAATTGCTAACTGTTTGTTTAATAAGTACCATTGTACCTAGAATATCCTCCACCCAGCTTGTTTAAACAAGAGGCTTATAATCATGTGTGACGTCACTATCATCACCCTTTCCTTATCAGCAAATTGATTTTACAAGCAAAGGATTTTGATCTCTTGATTTGATCAGGCAGGAAATGGACTTAGGTCAGCAAAGAGGCGGGGAATGGGTCGGTGGAGAGGGGAACAGAGCAGAGACAGAGCTGTTCAGAACCTGGCTTCATCGGCGAGTCAGTGACGGGGGAAATTGGCAGCAGATGCGCAAAACACAACTGTAAAAGAACACTCTCTCTGACTTTATACAAATGCTGGGCTTGAATAAATCAGCTGGTTTGCTCTTGAGTGCAGTTGGAGAATGAGTATTTGTAAAACTCATTCAATTCTAGCATTTCAGCCTGGTTTTATCCTGGAATTTAGAAAAGTGATATTATTTACCAATGTTGTTCTTTGTACATAATTTGTGTTTGGGTTTATCAAAGTGTTGTTGTCACCATTTATTTTCACTAGTTCACTTGTTTATGGGGCAGGTTGGAGGAACAGCCAGCGTAGAGGTTGGACTCCAAGGAGTCTTTATTTCTGCAGTTATTTGATTTGGGAGCAGTTTAGGAAGCGCTGCAGTTCCTGCATTACTGCTGTCTGGTTCACTGCTGCGAACAGCAGGGCATTGTGTTGATCTCGATTTATTGACTGGGAAAGTGGGGGAGGACTCACATATAGAACCACCTTGTGGGAGGAGAAAATTTCTAGTATGCTAAATGTAGAAGTTCAGTGTCTTTCTAAAAACAATTCATGATTTATACCCCAAAATAGCTTTATTTTATTATTTTGCATATACTTTAAATATATTCTCATATATTATTCCATCAGATCAATTAAAATACCTTCTATTGAGCTATGGTTGAATAACAGAACTCACAAAGGAAAACTCGGATTAAATCCTCGTTAGCAATGTTTTGGTTGGGGTGAGGAGAATAACTTTCTGAAGTTTTGAAATTGTTTTCTTTCTCCCAAAGTGATGGGTTACGCAGTCTATAAATGACAGATACTTCTTAAGATGGGAGAGAAATATCAAATTATTCTATAAGCAGTGCAACTAATGAAGACTGGCTTCTTATGGATTAATACCTGAAGTCCAAAATCGTGTTCCTCCCCTCTTGTACATGGTGAGGAGAGAGCGGGCTGCCTTCCTGCATTCCCTTCTGTTTGGATGGACAAATGGCAGCACATCCTGTGGTAGGCTACATAATGCCCCTCAAGTGGGTACGAGACTGTGTTAAAAATACATTTCCCTCACTGGAGAAATTATTTTGGGTCTTTCTTCTCAAGGCAGCATCTAATTTTCACAGTACCTATTGACAAATTAATACCTTTGAGATGTCTAATCTTCTGTCAAAGATGACTGAAGTGCATTCAAAGCTGGAGGGAAGGAGATGGATGGGTAAGCATGTGCACAGACTGCATAAACTTCATTTCCATAACAAGACAAAAATAGTGTAGGCTGTAGCTTCCTGGCTCCTCTGTGCATAAAAATCTCATGGGTCATAGCAGCACACAACCTGCAGTACCACAGTGCAGAGTGGTAAGAGAATACAGGGAAATCATCAGTGCTTTTTTTTGCCTTTTTTTTTTTTGTCGCCTCTAGCAAAAAGGGACCTCGTGCTACCTATTCTGAGTGGCTCTCCAAGATGGGTGGGAAAGCACAAGGCATCTCTCGATACCATGTTATGTACAGGTAGGTGTTTAAAAGACAACTGCGTGTAAAATAGAGATACTAGAGTGGGCACTTAGCGTTGTAGAAATTCCGGGAAAAAGTGTGCTCTGCTGGCTAGATCTGATTTGTGCCCATTTTACTGCTTTGTCTTACTGGATGTGCTCTGCAGGAGGAGTTTAGTACTGCCAAAATCCCACCAGGGCACAGGAGCTCTTCCAGGAGCTTGCTCCCATCCTGAAGAAAGTGTCTAGAAGCAGATGCTCCTCTTCAACTTTATTTTTTAGGTGTTGTTTTCCTTATTATGCAGTTAGGTAGGCTGCCTTACAGCCAGAGCATCTGTTGGACCACTGTGATTCACTGAGAATTTAAGAATATTTGATGGTTTGGGTCCCAACTTAAGCATCCCCTCAGAGGAAGTTCCACACCTGCCAGGATCTAGCACTGTAGCCTGGAGGAAGTGAAGTTTCCTGTGGAGCATCTCTGATCAGCTCATAGCTTGCTTAAGCAAGCGTCTTGCTTTTTTAAAGGAAAACTTTGACTTGTTTAACTGGGTGCATCCCTATTAATACTTGTGTTCAGATCTGGAATGTGCCTTTGAGGTAAATTCCCAATCGCCCCTGCTCACCTCACACTGTCTTGCATTGAAGAGCTGTCCTCCAGTGTGCAACTCTGTTCCTTTCAGACGAAACTAGCCCGGAAGAGCAGCCAGTGCATCCTCACAGCTCAGCACTGCTCCGTTCCCAGGACCAGACACGGGCTAGGCCAGAGCAGTCACCCTCCCTCCCCAAATGTGTGCAGCATGGATGTCCTCAGCACCAGCTGTTTACTTCTGATGCCTCCCCTTGAGGGAAAGGACAAAGCTCTACATACTGCTTTGTATTGAGAAATGTCAGTCTTGGAAATACCTGTTGGGAGAAAAAGAGAGGAAGGGGTGTTTTTAATACCAGATAAAAAATTTTGGGCTTGCTGTACTGTTCACTGGGGTGAGCAAAATGTGCTAATGCAGTCACATACACATCTTCAATTTTTACATCCAGTGGGTTCTTATTTCAATAGCTGACATTATTCCTCTGTTAATTTCCAGAAATGCTAACCGTACAGAAACAGTTAGGTCCTTCAAAAGCAGGGAAAGCAGCGTTCCAGAAGACCTGCTGCGGTAAGTGCGCTGTTACTGACCGCACGTGGTGAAACAAATGTTAGTGTTCTGCCTGTGTGCAGCGAGTGACTTGTGTTTCGTTCAGGCGAGCCTTTGTGAAAATGAGTACATCTCCTGAAGCCTTCCTGTCTCTGCGGTCCCATTTTGCCAGCTCTCATGCCCTGATGTGCATCAGCCACTGGATACTTGGAATTGGAGACAGGCATCTGTCCAACTTCATGATTAACAAGGAAACAGGTGGCATGGTGGGAATAGACTTCGGATGTGCGTTTGGCTTAGCTACACAGGTATTTGTTTTCTAATTAATTTGTTACAGCTTTTGCATTTCGTACGTGTGATTAAACGTGTTTTCTCAGTACTAAATTCGATGCTCCTTATTTGCCATCATTCTGATACAAAATAATCTTTACAAGTTATTTCTAGTTAAGAGAATAAAATTTCTGGTTCCAATTATTCTCAGACAAGCAGGAGCTCTCGGGGTTCACAGGGTCTATATGGTGGCGTTTTGTATAGTTAAGCCGTGCTTTCAACCACTATCACTAAACATTCATGACTTGAGCTTTGGTGTCACGACTTGGTCTTGCTCTACTGTGTTGCACGTCATTTTCAGTTAAGTGACAAACAAGCTTTCAAAGCTTAAAAAGAACAGAATATTTATTTCTAATCCTCCTGTTGCAAGGCTTCTCAATTCTTGTATTCTTTTGACTGTCCTTCTAGTTTTTGGGCGTGCCAGAGCTGATGCCTTTTCGTCTGACTCGCCAGTTTGTTAATCTGATGATGCCAGTGAGAGAGTGGGGTCTCATTTACAGTGTGATGGTGCACGCCCTAAGGGCGTATCGTGCAGATCCAGATCTCCTCATCAGCACAATGGATGTATTTGTAAAAGAGCCTTCTTTGGACTGGAAGGTAGGGTTTTCCCTCTTCCTTCCTTTTTCTTCATGTGAGAAATTTTTAAGCTGTGATAAGGATAAAACTGATGAAAAAGGAGATATTTCTTGATACTCCCTTTCAGTGCTCTGTTTATCTTTCTTTGTTTTACTGAGTTTTCAGAGAAGCTGAACTTAAAAGTGCAGAATTCAATACTGATGGACAAAGAATAGTAGCACATGTCTGTGTTATCAGGGTACTGCTCTTCATGACAATCCTAAGAATGTGGGTAGCTCAATCACATTATGCCACTTAGGGCAGTAGTGTAAATATTTTCAACTTTTTGCATTGAGCCTCTGAAATTTATGTAAGCACACTGTATATATCATACTAACAATTAAAAAAAAAGTCTGAAACTAATTGCACTTCAGTAACTGCTGTTGTAAATTAAAATTTAAGTCATAGGCAGATATCATCTCACTACTTGCCCTCCATTGCATCTGCAGTTAAGAGTTACTGGCTTGCCTTGCTATGGTCTGGCAGCTTAAAGGTCTTTTTAAGTATATGATTTATGATAAATGGGGCAAATTTATTTTCTCTTTAGAACTTTGAACAAAGACAGCTGAAGAAAGGAGGCACATGGATTAAGGAAATAAACACAGCTGAAGTAAACTGGTACCCTTTGCAAAAAGTCAGCTACGTCAAAAGAAAGCTTACAGGTGCCAATCCAGCAACAATCACTTGGTAAGATGCTCTCCTGCTTTCAGCCGCTCCACCAAGAGCTTTGGCAGGCTCCTGTGTCAGATTTTGCTCCCTTGAGACAGAATGGCAGCTAGGAAAAGAGAAGAGGCAGACAGGGCAAAATTTCAACAAACCTCCTGTCAGAGTAATTTTGGTCCACATGCAACCTCTCTGAATCACCCTGCCAGCCAAAACAGCAGATATCTGCCTGTGAGTGTTCTTGCTCCAGCTCAGGCCTCCTGAGCAGTTTTACTGTTCCTGGCAACACACACATCCTCACCCTGTAAGCCTGCTTCTCACTCCTCAGGCTTTCTTTATGTTCATCTCCACAGCTTTTAGGCTAGGGGTAGTATTTAAATCAATATGCTTTTGCCGGACAGTTGCTTAAAATGGAATGTGAACCAAGCTGTAGGGGAGACACGGAGGTAAGCTGCTTCCCAAAAACATCAAATTCAAATCTGATGGCATTCTCAGGTTATTTATGTCAGTCTAGTCAAGTCTGGCTCAAGCCAGAATGTCTTTAAAGTTCAGTTAAAGTACAATTAATCCCTTCCATCCTCTTCTGAAAAGACGTTTTGGATTAATCAAGTGAAAAAAAAAAAAATGGCCAAGTAAGCAAGCCTGTTTTAAAACCATATAAATACTGAAAAGTGCAGGACTTGGGAGGAGTCCCTTTTGTGGTCGAGGCTGAGCTGGAAAAGGCAGCAAAATACTTCTTGCAGACACAAATCAGCAGGGCAGATAAGGAGGTAACAGCTTGAACGTGAACTGCTGCATCCCTCTTTCAGTTAGAGACCTTTGGCTTGTATCAGGAATCTTGTGGCCAGCAGGACCAGGGCAGTGATTGTCCCCCTGTACTTGGCACTGTGAGGCCACACCTCAAATCCTGTGTTCAGTTTTGGGCCCCTCACTGCAAGAAAAACGCTGAGATGCTGGAGTATGTCCAGGGAAGGGCAACAAAGCTGGTGAAGGGTCTGGAGAACAAGTCTTATAAGGAGCGGCTGAGGGAACTGGAGCTGTTTTGCCTGGAGGCTCAGGGGAGACCTTATCACTCTCTGCAATGGGTTGTAGCGAGGTGGGGGTCAGTCTCTTCTCCCAAGTAACAAGCTACAGGACAGGAGGAAATGGCCTCAAGTTGCACCAGAGCAGATGTAGATTGAATATTAGGAAAAATTTCTTCACCAGAAGGGTTGTCAGACACTGCAACAGTCTGCCCAGGGCAGCGGTTGAGTCACCATGGCTGCAAGCATTTAAAAGCCGTGTAGATGAGGTGCTTAGGAGACGTGGTCTAGTGGTGGATCTGGTATTGCTACATTAATCGTTGGACTCGATGATCTGAAAGGTCTTTTCCAACTTAAATTATTCTATGATTCTTTGACAAGATTGAAATATTCATGGTAAATATTCACTCATAAAGGACACCTGAAATCATCAGTCTTCTACAGCTATTAACAGTCTCCACATCTTGAAAAATAAAGCTACGTGAGTTGTGTTCAAGTACTTGTGTTCAAGTACTGTTTCATATTTAAAAATCCATCTCAGATTTTTTGTTTGTTTCTTTAGTAAGAGCTTATTTCTGTGTTCTCAATTTTAGTGATGAACTACGGCTGGGTCATGAGAAGTCACCTTCTTACAATGATTTTGCAGCTGTAGCTCGTGGTAATGCTGATCATAATATCAGAGCCAGAGAGCCACAGGGTGGACTTTCAGAAGAGACCCAAGTGAGATGCCTGATCGATCAAGCAACAGACCCCAACGTTCTTGGCAGAGTCTGGGAAGGATGGGAACCCTGGATGTGAGAGACTGCTCTCTAAAGCTTGGTCTGCCAGAAGGAGAATTCCCCAACACACAGCGGCAGCCAGATCAGAATTTTAAGGCCATAAAGATAAAAAAAAACTACTCTCAAGCACTTTTATCATCATTGATTAACTTGACTAGTATGGAAAATAACTTTTTTTCTATTAAAGCTGTATTCAAACGTTTTTTGTTGTTTTTATGGTTCTGTCTTTGTGTTAAAATCAATGTAGAAAGGTCAGGAGAGGCTGCAGAGAATGAAGACTTCTTTGAAAGGCACTGAGATCTCTCCAAGGAAAGCACAAATTCCTACTCTGTGAACTTGTAGGCATCCTTGTAGTGAAAGCCTGCTTTTGTCTTTTGCAGAGACCTTGATGACAATCAGCTGAAACCATTCTGCAGACATACCGTATCTGTAATTAAACCTAGAAGATTTTCATATCAATAGAAACAGTGAAGCACGTGGTAAAACTAAACAGAAAACAGCTTTTAGCTCTACACACCACCTAAAGCTTCTAACAGTCTGGATGGTTATTTCATTACTGGATAATGAGGTAGTAATGATGAGACCGTTCCAGCAGATTGTTTTTTAACAATTAGAGGTTACACTCTGTTATCTTTGCCCTTTAGAAGTCTACGCTGCTCACGTTCTGTTAATTCCACATTATTTGTTTAGCCGAAGCCAAAAGTAGCTGCTGCCGATGCAGCGGAGCCCGTGGAGCTTCTTGCTCAGGAACTGCCCTGTGGCAGCTCCCGGTGCCCCAGGTGGGGACGTTGTGCCAGACTCTGGGCTCTTCCATCCTGGCAGCCGCTTTTCAGGCAACCTTGGTGGCAAGCGCAGTGCGGCGCCAACAACAAGGGAGGGAGAGAGAGTTCTGTAAAATCTGGCTATTGTAATTACCCAGAATTCATTGCAGGAGATAATTATTAAAAGCCCAAGTGGAAACTATTGTAAAAGGTGTAATAAAAAGTGAGGTTTTGCCCTTTGGCTGCCCACAGTGCTTTCCCGCTCACTTCTGTGGTGATGGGGCAGTCCCGGTCTCGCCGGGGGGTGCTGCTGGCACCAGTCTCAAATGGATCCTTCAGCTGGAGGGCAGAGGCATCTGCCTCCTGGATACAGTTCCGTAGAAAATTTGGGATAGGGAAGATTGCTCAAGAAGGCTTAATGAAGAGGGAGGGAGCCTTTTTGTTTCGTATATTTCCCAGCAATGCTTACTATTTGTTGCTTTCCTTCTATTAAATATGCTCAATTCTTTATGTCAATAGAGTTAAAAATCAAGAAATTCAGAGTCTTTTTAGCAGATTTCCTTAAACAAAAATATCGTTTTGCTATATTTTGTAGAGGAAACATCAATTTAAAAATAAACTTTCAGATGTATACTGCATGACAGAAGTTAATTTAGGGCACTTTAATCATAGAAAACATCCACATTTACCCATTTATAGAGACGATAAACAATGGGCAGCATTTTTTCATAAGAGCGTGTGAAATAGTCTATTTTTATATAGACTTGTGTAAGACGTCTTGGTGTGTTCTGTTCTTTTAATCTCTGGTATCAATAAAGACCGCAGCACTATGACTAAAGAGTGCTTAGGTGAGACACTCGGTTGTCACGTTTTCACTGTGCAAATAGAAGACAGTTAAAGCACAATAAAAAGCTACATAAAAAGGCAAGAGGATGTTTGGAAATCAAGTGGCTGATCCTACGAGGTGTTTAACTGCACTTTTGGCACATACATCAGATACTCACTTGGTACTTTGACCTGCGCTGCGGAGGACAAAGTTTAGGTTTATAGTTTAAGAAGGTTCTTCTCGTAGGACTTTTGAGACTTCCAGCAACAACAGATGTTTGTGCGCGGCAGGCCTTGGCATTTCGGAAGGGGACGGAGCGGGAGCACAGCCCAGTTCTTCCAGGGGAGGAGAGGCTGTGGTGAACCCTGCCCTGTGCCCTCCTCTCCCTGTAGTCGGAAACCAAAGGCCCTCAGGCCAGGGGTGAAAGCCCTTGTGACGGGTGAAAGTAGGCCTGACAAAATAGTTAAAAGCTCAGGTTTGGCCCTAAAATAAGTGCTATAATTTGAAGCCATCAGCTGTACTAGTGATGTGTTCATCAAGCTTGAGAGTCAGCTAAGGAGCAAAGCAGGAAGCTGCCAGGTTTTTGTGAGCAGAAACACATCCAGTGCGAAGCAAGCGGTTGCCCGAACAGAGCTTTCCCTGTGCTGCTGAATGGGTCTGGAAATAACCTCCAGCATTTGGAAATCGCAGCTACTGCCCCGAGTCCTGACCGGCGAGTGCTGCTCTCTGTAAAACACAGCAGCTGAAAGGCTGAAGCCAGGCCATGAAGCAGCAAGGAAAGTCCTGATGCAATGAAAACCTCAGGTTGCTGGACGCGGTGCTCTACAGGGTAGGTTTGTTCAGCTTCCATAAAAGAACATGATGATGTGCTGGCAAGGGTCAGAGACTGCTTCAGGTCTCACGGTGCTAAAAAAATTCAGTAACTATCCACAATTGTTTAGAATAGTCCACAAGTCTTGAGGGGTGGGTGTCAAGGGGAAGAGGACAATCTCTTCTCACTGGTGCCCAGTAACAGAACAAGGAATAATGGGTTTAAGTCAGAACACAGGAAGTTCCACCTCAGCATGAGGAAAAACTTCTTTACTGTGAGGGTGACAGAGCCCTGGCACAGGCTGCCCAGAGAGGTTGTGGAGTCTCCTTCTCCAGAGACATTCAAAACCCACCTGGACACGTTCCTGTGCGATCTACTGTAGGTGATCCTGCTCTGGCAGGGGGGCTGTACTAGATGATCTCTAGAGGTCCTTTTCATACTGTGATTCTAATATTCTAAGAAATATTCTAAGAATATTTCCTTCTCGGGTTAAATAACTAGATGTGCACTATATCTGGAAATTCATAGCTAAAAAGCTACGTAAACCATTAGCATGTATTCTTAGTAGGTTTTTCTTAGTGTATAGAGTATCACTAATGTTTAAGCTAGTTCTTACCCTCCCTGTCAATCTTAGAATTTCCCTCTAAAGTTTAATAATACTGCTGAACTCTCAGGAAAGCTCTGCTGCTGCAGCCTGGGGTCTCCTTTCCCAGCTGATAAACAGAGTTCCCGCATGCTGCTTGTCATGCTCAGGATTTTCCCTTAGGCCCCACCACCATCCACCCCAGTTTAAGCGTTATCTTGAGATATCTGTGCCTGAGACTCAGTACAGCACTAGCACACATCTGGGCATGGGAAGGGGCCAACCAGCTCACCACAAGAGCAATGAATTAGGGTCCTCTTCAGCCATGGAGTAAGCAAAGTCCTACAGCTCCTTTGGCCTCATGCTAAAGGCTTTGGCCAGCTGCTTCCTGAAGTCAGGTAAGTAAGCATCCACACTTACAGACACTTCTCCCCAAACTTCACATTTTTCAAAAAATCAAGGAGTTAAAATAAGGTTTTATTATCACTGCTTTAAAGCTCTGCCCCCCGCCCCCAGTAATGAAGATGAGGGTTATTAACACCATGTGCCTCATTTGGAAACAGCCCAAGTTTTAAAAAATTCATTTTCAAGCTATGCTGCTTGTAGTAATGGCACCTAGGCAGAAAGGTCGCACCCTGGCAGCCACCCACAGCACCCAGTGCTGTGACAAGTCTTGTAGCAAAGCTACCAAAGAGCTACATCTTTCATTAAACCAACAGTGTCCAGAATAGGGTATTTAGGAGTTTTGTGTGGCAAAAGTTTTGGGAAGGAATGGCCGTAAGGAGCAGTTTTCACATTGATTACAAGATTTTTTTTTATTTACTTGTTTTCTGGGTGGGCATTTTTTCCCTTTTTGGTTGGACAGGAGAGGGTTACACTGACTCTACCTGTCCATTAAGCTCACAGTAAATGATACTGTCTAAGATTTCATCTAGTTAGGCAGAAGATGTAGCTCTGAATTTGATCTCATTAATCTCATACCTGCTGGAAACTCAAAACCTAAGTCAGGAAAAGGTTCAGAGCATACCCTTAAAATTCATGATAAAAACCAAGGAGCACATGATCTGAAGCATTTCACTGCGGCCTTTCAAGAGCCCGGGTACATGGAAGATTTAATTCAGCAGCCGTGGATTCAGCTGAACAAACCCAGCCCAGGCTGGCACTGGCAGGGCTCAAACACCTGCGGACAGTCAGAGCCCAGCATTTAAAAGAGCTAAAAAGAAAAATCATTTACTGGCAAGTGTTCAGCTGCTAACAGTGGGGTGGCCACAAACTAGATCAGAGCAATGAACTGACCCAGGTGAGTACAAGTGACAAGTAAAACACTGTTACAGCCACACGAGAGAGGCACCAGCCCTGGCAGAGGTGGGATGAGGGTGTGTGGGAGGGTTTGTCCAGCAGCCACTGTGCTGCCTTAGGAGAACCAACAACCTTGGGAAGTTACTGTCGCTCTCTGGGAGTGTTTTTGACTCTCTCCAAACAACTCACGCCTCCTCATCTGCACATCCCATTCCTTGGTCAGCCCCCAAGTGCCATTCCTGGCTTCTAGCTGTGGAATGAAATGATCATTGCATGCCTGCTTCTTCTTGGGGTGAGGAGAAAACCAGGCAAACCACGCCTCCATCTTTTCCCCCTTGTCATATTTCCCCTGGATGTTCCTCCCGCCGTCCTGCTCTGCAGAGGCCTTACCCCAGCCCAGGAAGCCCCAGGAGCCAGCACTGCTGGCACTGCCTCAGCCCCACAGCACCCAAAGAGCAGAGCAGGGCTTCGTAGACTCCATAGGACCAGCCCAGCCCTGCCGGGCTCCCACCTCTGTTTCCCAAAACAATCCTGCACATCTGCCTGTGTTGCCAGAGGCAAGCACAGCAGGAGGAGGACAGGGAGGATTAAAGCCAGGCTGAAGCACTGCCCTGTTTCCTCACCTTCCCTGAGCAGCTTGTCGCCTGCTTATGAGGAAAAACTAGTCAGAAGCACAATGTGACGTAACTTCTGTGCATGAAGGGCTCAGGGTCCTCGTGATTCTCCAGGATTCACAGCCAGCACCACAGAGTAATTTAAAGTTTTGTCTTTTCTCTGCAAAGGTTTCTTGTCCTTTCTTATCAGGTTTAAATGCTCATCTTTACTTGATTTGGAGGAGGAACCTCAAAGAGGTTTTAAAGTAATTATTCTGAAATTCAGATGCTCAAAATATTTCTTCCTGTTGTGTATACTTACTGGATCCCAGAGACAAGCCATTATTCAGTGGTTCAGGTACTCAGCAGGACAGGTGAGTGAATCAAGGTCTTGTCTCTGCTTCTTTGCTCATGAAATTCTTATGCAGGTGGGAGGAGATTCAGCTGCCGAGGCCATAGAACCATAGAACGGTTTGGGTTGGAAGCAACCTTAAAGATCATCTAGTTCCAACCCCCCTGCCATGGGCAGGGACACCTTCCCCTAGATCAGGTAGTTTAAAGCCCCATCCCATCTGGCCCTGAACACTTCCAGGGAGGGGGCTCACACAACTTCTCTGGCAAAATTGTTCCAGTGTCTCATCACCCTCCACCCCAGGGAACACTAGCGCATGGACACTGCTCTGCCTTCAGCCCAGTGCTTTGGTAAGCAACAAGTATCATTTACGCACATGCTCCTGGATGCTTCACTGCAGGTGTAGTACCACCCCAAGGTTCCACGCCCTGCGTGGCACAGGGGGAACCCCCTGAAATCGCGCATCTCCGACTCAACAGCAAACACAACCAATTCATGTTCCAGGGGACGGCTCTTGCCACTTGGTTTTGAGGGGCAGGTGTCGATGGGTCTGATCATGAGCTCTGAAGATGCCTCCAGGTCCTGAAGACACAGTAAGCAAGGCTGCACCCTCTGTGATGGGGTTTGACTGCAACATGGGTGCGACATTTGCGCCTACACAGGGTTTCCATGTCCATCAGGACATCATTTATTGAGGAATCCTGAGAATCTAATTGCCCTATGCCAGGGTGCCCAGTGGGAGCCGGGTGACCTGGCTGGGAATTGTGTCTCTTTTTTAGGGTAAACATGATGGGCACTAAATGAGACTGTTCAAGCAGGCACCGTTGCACGCCAGCATCCTCTAGTGATCAGCTGCCCTTTGGAGATGAAGACTTCAGCGAGCTGAAAGGAGAACACAGTTCCACGTACAAACAGTTAAACAAGATGCTTTTCAAGACAAATCATAATTACATGGCTACGACAGGTGAGATGTATTGCCTTCCAGCACTCAACAGACCCTGTCACCGAGCAAGGGGGAGAGAGAGCGCGTGTCACTGCGTTTCTGAATTACCTTCCCATGCTTCATGCATCCACCTCGCTACACTTCATGCAGAGAGAAAAGGTCCATAAGCACCACGTGACAGTCGCAGTTCTTTGCCAGACAGCCAGGCAGTTGGTGTGGAGTCATGCGACGTGAACATACCCCAGTGCTGCAGGGCAGAACATAATAACATGTAGAACAGGCTTTGAGGATATATATATATACACACATACATATATATATATATATACACACACACATAGAGTGTGGAAAAGGAAAACTTTGCACTAAAAAAAAGCAACCACTTCTTACGTCACTGTCACGTTCAGTGCTAGTGCTCATGCAGATAAAGGTTGCATGAACAAGCCTCTGATGATCAAATCAAGCTTATTTAAACACAACACCCCTGTGAGGTTCACTGCAGCCCTAGGCTTAGAAGCCAAGAGAAGCCCCTCGATTGAAACCTCACCTGCCAAATACAACCTCCCGCCTCCTTGCCAAGCAGAGCATGCTTACCCTGAGCCCTCAAGCCTTCCCACAAGTTTACGGCCAAAGGGAGAGCATGTACCAGTCCTGTCCCAACTATTTATGTTAAAATACACACCCCTTTGATAAACAGCTGCGTTACTGCAACAGCTGCGGTAGCTGCAGATGGAGCCCTGCCCGGGGCCCGGCAGCAGGCCCGGCATGACCGGCATGTACCCACGGTCCCCTAAAAGCCACCTCCGAGCCAGGGCACAGCCTCGCACCAGCGATGTCATCTGAGCATGGGGCTGAAGAAGCAGCGGCTGAGCTAGCCCTGCTGAGGTGTCGTAAATCTAGCCGGGTCTTTGGGGGAGGAAAAAAAAAGTAAATAAACCTTAAAATATGTATTTTTAAGTTTTTTTTGTTTTGTGTGGGTGTTTCTTTTGTAATTTGGTCAATCGAACACCTCGGGGTGAGGCCAGCGTTTTAAAAAGTGTTATGCAACTAGAAAACTTAAGCATTTCACATATTCGAAAGTAAAATATTTTAATATCTCTGATACTTGCCAATTTAACAGTATTAGCTTATTGGATGCAAGAGGGGGGATGCAATGCATAATTACTTACCGAAAGTTTCTTAAGAGGCTTAACTTCACGAAGACACCTAAAGCTGCCTTAGAGACCCCTTTCCCGCCCGAGCGTCCC
>NW_009711663.1:0-3834 GCF_000703405.1 Apaloderma vittatum
GCACCCTCCTCGCCTCAACTCAGCCACACGCCCTTCGTGTGATGTTTCCGTGTGCTCTCCTGGCCCATCGCACCCACACGCCTCTGCCCAGACCACCTCCCGCAGCCGTGCAGCCCCACAACCCCACCGCATCTGCCTGTCGCGCCCGCCTCGCTCAGCCAATGCCAAACGCTCCGTGCCCGTGAGGCTTGCACACATCGCTCAACGTTTCGGCGCCCCCCGACGAGCCATGCTTCCACCCACCTGGCTTTTCAGTCCCGCCCACATGCGCTTCAGTTTCTCATCCTCCTGGTGGTTCCTAGATACACACCTTCCCAAGAACATTCACACAAGGCATACCTAGTCATACACCCCATTCCACAGGTTCCTCTACATCGCACACCACAGACTCAGAGAAATGCTGTTTACAAGGGACCTCTGGTGATCACCATCTAATTCAACTTTCTGCTCAGCGCAGGCCTATCGCCAACGCACTAGTTCACATCTGGATTTAAGATGGACAGTCCATGACATCTCTGGGCAACCTCTTGCACAGCTCTCCTCCTGATGAAAATATTTCTCTTAATATCTCACTGAGTATCTGCTAGGATCAGGAAAAAAGCAGCCCTGATATTTATGCAACTATTCTTCAAGTAACTGTAGGCCACTATTAGAGTGCCCCTTTGCCTCCTCTTCACCACACTAAACAAGCCCAGATTCCTCAACCTCTTCTTGTAGATCATGTGCTGTAGACCCTAACCATCTTGTCAGCCCTCCTCCGTTCCCTTTCAGCTTTTCAACATCCTTCAGATCCCCGCTTAATATTCATTTCCTGAAACCTGCAATGAATCCTGCCCCTCAAATGCACTTTTAGCATGGTCCTTCCCAATAGAAATGGTAAAACGTCTACCATTAATCACAACATCCACCTACTTCCATGCAGGTATCAACAATGTTCTTATATGTAGTAATGCAAGGACCCTCAAAAAAATACAAGCTCTTAGTTTTATGTTTTTATGTCAGTTGTTGTGTGGAAAAGCTTGTTTGCTTTTCCCACATATGTGAATTGATGCAACAAATACATCTGGCTCCATTTAATGCCCCCATTTTAGCAGATATTGATAGAATCGAATCGAATTGAATCAAATCGAATCGAACCAAATAGAACAGAACTGAACTATTTCATTTGGCAGGGACTGACAATGATCATTTAGCCTGACCAGTTCAGGGCTGACCAAGTTAAAGCATGTTATTAAGGACGTTCCCCAAACGCCTCTTAAACACTGACAGACTTGGGGCATTGACCACCTCTCTAGGAAGCCTGTTCCAGGATTTTACCACTGTCTCAGCAAAGAAATGCTTCCTAATGTCCAGTCTGAATCTCTCCTGGCAACGCAGCTTTGAACCATTCCCATGCATCCTATCACCCAGGGAGAAGAGATCAGCATCTCCCTCTCCATTTCCCCTTCTCAGGGAGCTGCAGAGAGCAACAAGGTTGCCCCACAGCCTCCTTCTCTCCAAACCAGACAAATCCAAAGTCCTCAGCTGCTCCTCATAGGACATTCCAGCCCTTTCACTAGCTTTGTTGCTCTCCTCTGGATGCATTGGAGTACCTCAACATCCTTCTTAAATTTGTGGGTCCAGAACTGCACACAGTGCTCCAGGTGAGGCCGCACCAACACTGAGTACAACAGGATGATCACCTCTCTTGACCGGCTGGTCATGCTGTGTGTGAGGCACCCCAGCACACACATCCAACCTACGGTCAGGGCAACCTGACACACAGAGCTACTCTGCAGTGCCCCATGGGCTGTGCTCTCCATAGGTACACTGGCTTCATTCTGATGGCATCAGCAGGTGAGCAAGCAATGCATCCTCGTTCCTCCTAAAGGAAGCTCAGGCCCATACTGGACTCATGCTCCCAAAACACAGGAAGAAATGTGGGTCTGGTGCTGAACACCCACAGCAGAAGTGTCTTCCTGCAGTCAGCATATCCAACATGCACCCCAAAACCACAACTGAAGGACACACCTCTGCTTCACAGCACAGACCCAAGCATTTCCTCCTGTACTCAGTGATCAAAACCTGATCCCAGCCTGAATCAGAGAGACCCAGACTAGTCTCAGGGAAGGTCAGACACTCACTTCAGTGTCCAACGCTTACCAGCCTCTCCCATTCTGCAGACCCACCTCTAGCCCCACACAGAGGGATAGGTGGAGGAGATTCCTCTCTTTTCATACCCACAAACAGAACTTTCCCTTTATCAACATACTAAAAAGTTACACCCTTCTGTCTTCTTCACTTTTATAAAGAGCTTGAAATCAATCCTTCCAAGAACATATCTAGGGCCAGCACAAGGTTTCATTAAACTACAGGATTAATTTCAACGTATTGGAATTTTGAACAGAGAAGTTAACACGAACACAGGACAGCAAGCCCACCTGCCTGTTGGCTTGAGCCACTGTGGAAGGTAATCTTCAAAAATACTTGACCATGCAACTTGCTTTTTGGACTATAACCTTAAGCCTACTGCCCACACTTTACTGAAATACCTAAGGTTCAGGACATCTTCCAGTCATATTCTTCCATCACTTGCCATGGCACTATTTTAATTTAGAAAGATACTGCATGGTGTTTGTAACATTGCAGTCTTCTCCTGCAAGGATGACATATTTGTCATCTCATTTTCCATAAACTCCATTCCTACAGCAATGCCATCTTCAAACAATTCTATTTAACATTTTTTGCTATATATTAAATACAGAACTGCCTGGTTTACACTGAACTTTGCACTGCTTTGACTCCTGAAGTAGTATGAAAATATACTGTTCATCTCCTTTAGAGCCATTTTTAATATACTGCAGACTCAATTCCATTTACAGTGCAGAAATACACCTTTCTTTGTAAGCAGCTAGATTTTTTAAAAATGCTCACAAACCAACTATTCTCCAAAATTTTCATCCCTCAAGTTCCTTAGAATACCTTTAAAACTTCTATTTGGGTATTTTTGCTAGTCAAAGAAGTCGGTAAGTTCTACATAATGAAATCTTTTTCCCAAAGATCTGAGCCTAACACATGCTCTATTTGACATAGCAGAATTTTCTTTACATAGAAAATGCGTGAATTTTGTAAACTATCAACATGTGCATCAAGCAGAAGGGAGCCTGAAAAAGTATGCATGCAGTAAGTCTTGAACTCATAGATGCACAGTTTTAATAAAGAAAAACAAGTCACTCAAAGCCAACAAAGTTAAATCAAACCTGTGGATATTCTTCTTTTCCTCGACTAACGTACACAGTTAGGAATATCCACACAGAGTTTCATGCAGCTCCAACTAAACCTGCTAACTCCATGTGACCTGACAGTGGCACATCACTAGAATCATAAAATGTGTTGGGTTGGAAGGGACTTCCAAAGGTCCCTTGGTCCAACTCCCGGCCAGTGAGCAGGGACCTCTCTAACTACATCAGGCTGCTCAGAGCCCAATCCAGCCTGACCATCGGTGTCTCCAGGTGCCTCTCTGGGCAACCTCTTCCAGTGTTTCGCCATCCTCACCGTAAAGAACTCCTTCCTAACGCCTAACCTAAACCTGCCCTGCTCTAGTTTAAAACCACGAGGAGAGGCAAAAGCCACCCAGGTAACCCAATCGAAGCAGAAAGGCTTAAAAATGTGATAAAAAACCACAGCCTCAGCCCATATGGGTTTCCACCACTTACTTTTTTTCCTTTCTTTCGGTCAGGTTCACCTCATCCTTGTAGCTGTGCCCATGCACAAGTCGGGGCTGTCCCCCACACGCCACGGGCCCTCTCGGCCGCCCGGGTGACAGCGCAGTTACCCGAGGAGGCCTCGCTCCCT
>NW_009711664.1:0-427 GCF_000703405.1 Apaloderma vittatum
CAACGCCTACATTTTTCAGTTCTGTTTCTCTTTGAGTTCATCCCGACCCCGATGACATCATAGCGCTAACGCTTTGCCTCCTCCCTTTCTTTTCCTTTTTTTCTTTTTCTTCTTCCTTTTTTTTTCTTCCAGTTTCCTTTTGGTTTTTTGTCGTTCTGTTTTTTAACCTGTTTTACTTTGGAAAAAAAAAACAACAACAACCAACACCAAACCACCACCAACAACCACGTTCAGCTTTGCACAACTGCGTCATTGAAATTTTTTGAACACCTTTTTTTTTTTTTACAGAGTATTCATACAATGACTTCTCTTTCAATGCAGTCCTCTCTCTCTCTGGTGGCACTAGGAATTCAGCCTCAGAAAAGGCCCTGAGCAATCGCTATTTATCGATTTATTTATTTTATTTTTTAGCGGTAGGGACACAATC
>NW_009711664.1:458-1806 GCF_000703405.1 Apaloderma vittatum
CCTCTCGGTCTGGCCAGGCTAGCGGTGGCAGCGAGGGGCAGGGCGCCAGGCAGAGCATCCCCAGGAAGCCAGGTCAGCTGTGCCAGCCCAGAGGCAGGACCAGGAGAGCAGGGCTACTCCCCGGAGGGGTGTCGAGCGCTCCGGACGCGAGGCCGGCCCCGTAGCTCTAGCAGAGCGGCAGCCGCGCTGTAGCTGTGGGTCGCGGAGGCCCTTGGAGGACACCTCCAGTAGCTTTCTCGCCCAAGTGAAGGACGTGGCCCGGGGCAGTGTTCAAATAGATTTAGCGTTTCCAACAACACACTAGAGATCTAATCACTTATACATATTCATTTTAGGATAGAAAAAGTGGTAGAGCAGAACCTGACCCTAAAAAGAAAGCCACTTTTAGGTCCATCACCTCCACCCTGGCCTCCAGCTTCAAGAGACGTAGGTCCTCCAAGGATACGGTAAGAGGAAGAAGAACAATTCTGCCCTCTCTCTTTCTCTCTCTTTCTCTCTTCTGCCATCCCATCGACTGCCACACACCCATCCCGAAGCTGCCAGTGTACATGCATAGCTCATGTTCGTCACCAGTCAGTCAGTGAGTCAGTGAGTCAGTCATCCCGTGTACCTGAAAGGATGCTGGGATCCTGGAGGGCAGGCAGGAGGTGGCTTGGAGTCCTGTGATGAGTTGGGAGATGCAACCGAGTTTTTGTTTCGTTTTTTTGTTTTCTTTTTGCCTGGATGATTTCTGATGTCCCTCTCTGTGCTTCGCTCACCTTACCGGTGCTGACCTCTTGAAACCGATGGCATTTTTTATTTTTTTTCCTTTTTTTTCTTTTTCTCTTTTTTTTTCCTGTTCTTGAGTGTTCCTGTACCTGTTTGTCATTGTATGCCTTAAAAAAAAAAAAACGATCACCCCGATTTAATTTGGGCACCGTGTCACCTCACCAAGAGCCATGCGTGTCACATTCTCTACATGTGATTTTTGTTTGTGACAATTAGCATTTGGGACTTAGTCCTCGGCACAGGAGTGACAGCTGTCTCTGGTTATCGTCAGCAGTAACGCAGCTCTAGAAAAAGAGACCCAGAGGCTTGAAAAGGGAGGTTGTTAAAGACCCAGCCTTGGTTCAAACTTGGGCTTTCCGCCTCGGAGTAAAACTGCTCTCACGTAACCAGAGAACATTTCCAAATTGCTGCTTTCTAAAGCCAGCTGTTTCCAAATGTGCAAACGTGTCTGCTCGTGCTGGAGCTTCAGACACTTCTTCAGCGTCAGGTTGGGCTGTTGGTCTGTCGGACTGAGCCGGTGTCCCTCTGCATGTCGCCGTCTGTTGTATGACACTCTGCACTGTGGCTACTCTGTTGTCTC
>NW_009711665.1:0-12500 GCF_000703405.1 Apaloderma vittatum
AACCAGCTGCTTTAGACGCTCTTGAAACGTACAAAAAACTGCTGCTTTAGATGCTCCAAACAAGCAGCAAAAAGTGCTAAGTGCAACTAGTCTCAGAGAAGAGAGCGAAATAAAACCAGTTTACCTCTAAACGCGCATCACAGGCTCCACTGACCCAGGCCAGGGCTGTGGCCGCCAGCACAGACCCGGCTGCACGGAGCACACAGCACCCACCGCCTTGTCCTTCAGCTTCTCCAGGCCAGACCTCCTCAGCTTCAGAGGGGCAGCATCCCCCCTGCACAACCTCTTCCCTGGGTACCAGCAGGTGCTTAACTTAGTTGTGGCCAATTAAGGAAGATTAAAGAGCCAAATTTGCCTCCCAATGAGGAATGGAAGAGGAGCAGCCAATTTGCAGTGCATAACTGATGCAATCATGGCCCTGCAAAGGGCAGCGTGGGGCAGTGGGGCAGTGGGGCACACTGACCTGTCCTCGTGGCCGTGCAGTGCCCACGCAGGCTGCTGCCTCCTTTTGGACCAAAGACATCTTGGGCAGCAACGTCTTTCCCTGCTGTTTGGTCCTGCTGCATTTCTACCTGCCTGTGAAGTCGTGCCTGGCACTAGTCACTGTGCCCAAGCGGGCATGCTGGGACAAGGCTGGGGACGGGGCTTCTTCCAGCACGCACGTTCCTGTGCCACCCCAGGGACCAGCTGCCAAAGCCACCCCTTCCTGCTTAGGACGGGCCAAATCTCTTGGGAAACACTGGGAAGATCCAAAAGCCCCTTTTCCCAGCCCCGTGCCCAGAGCGCTTCCAGAGGCAGCAGGAAAAGTCATCAAGGGTGTTTCAGAAACCAATTAAGCTCCACTGTTATTATTTAAGTGAGGAAAATCTCCAACAGCAGCTTTGGGGTAAAAAGACACACATCTCGACAGATTAATTTACCACCAGCAACTCTGTGGGCCTCAAATTCAAGGCACCCATTGCTTCTTCCTGCCATTTGCTTCATCCATGCACTGGTAGTCATCTGCACGCACCTACCGGCTTCAGTGTTGCACAAAGAGCAAATTTTAAGTCCTTACGGAGATAGTCCTTCACATGATAATTTTTTTACACTGCCTAGATTTTTATCTGCTTTGGTAGATTTATTTTTTTGTTTAGCATTTGCAATCATTCTTCAGAACTCCTACAGCTGGATTTTTTTGCTATACGCACCACACAGCGAACCTACTGGTAAAGCCCCAGCGAAGAGACCGAACACGAAGGATCATTCGAGTCTGCAAACCCTCTGACAATTAAATATACTGCAGAAAGGGCACAGACGCATTCAGGCTCCCTATTAGGGAAAACACTCATGTGCTTAGTTTTAAGCATGTGGTTAAATCCATTCTTCTTTGCAAAATCTTTGAGACATAAGCACATGCCAAAGTGCATTCCTGAGTAAGGATGCTTCCCTGAACCGAGGCCGTAATTCATTAAAACCCAAGGTGCATTTATCCTACTTCTCCCCGTGAGCAGGAAAAGGGGAGGGGAAAAAAAGAAAACAAGCAAAGAATTAATTTTGATTTGAAACTGATCTATGGTGACAAGGGGCATTTGGTTTTGTTGAAGTAACTAGAAGTGGGAAGTATTTCAGAAGATATCTAAATAAATCTTTTTAAAGGGGTTTCTCTCTCTCTCTCTCTCTTTCTTTCTCTCTTTTTCCCTCTAATTACCCATGTCTGGTAGTCTTGGATCTCAACCCCTTGTTATTTAAAATACATATTCATGGAACTATATTTTACAGTTGCACTGTTCTGGTTACAAAATAGCTTCTACTTTTCTAGGACATAATTTCATTTTGTTTAGCCAAGAATTCATTAAAGAAGCTATAAATAACCTCCTTTAAATATTTAGCCGTGAATAGAGGGTGGACTGGCATTGATGGCTTATTTTAGTACTAATGCAATATGCCTTAAAAAAAAAAAATCTGCATTTGAGTATGAATCAAGTTAATGATTAACACTTTCAATGTGATTCTCAGGATCCACTTAAAACAGGGATTGCCCCCTCCTAGCCCGTGAGCTTCGGGTGCGGGAGGGCTGCGCAACTTTCCCCTCGCTTTTTCTTTCAGCAAAACACAGTTTGCTCCGAATCATGGGGAAAATGCAGCCCCAGCTTCGGCAGGGACCCCAGCTATCGGCCCCTTCTTGCGCTCCTGCATCCCACATTCTCTGCCCAGGAAATGACCTCACCTTCCCAAACACACAGAAAACTTTGGGGTTAGCTGCAGCGCAACCTTTTTTAAAAGTCACCCTAGAAGAAGTAGTCCCAGTGCCCCCACCTCCCTTTTAAGCACAGAGAAAAATGTGCTGGAAAAGCAGGGAGCTGGTGGTTCTGTTTTAATGCGTGAAGCTGCACGACGAGCTAATCTGCTGTGATCTGAGACCAAAGCACACGAGCGCAAGGCACAGTTATTTTAGGGGAAGGTGAGGAAACAGCATTAGCTGATGCCCTGTTCATGGACAGCCAAGATTTGGAAATCCAGATGCTGGTGGCACTTGGGCTGCGTGTTTACAAAGCCGCAGAACTGTGGCCGAGAGCAAATCCCTCCTTACACCTCCCAAGTCTTTTTGCCTCACTCCTTAGGCTGTGGTTTGATGATGTCAGCCAGTTTAAGGTTCTCCAGCTCCCCATGCCCTCTGCCAACGTCCTCCCTTGTCCTTGCTCAACATGTTACCCCTTCTAACTGTGCTGATACAAGCATGCTGAGAAAGAGATTATGAAACTTGCTAGCTTAAAAAAATATACACAACTATCAAAAAAAACCCAACCACAGTAGTTTGGTTTTTAAACCCAGCTCCATCGCCCATTATCTTTCAAGGGGTGGCCCCACAAAAGCTGTGTCAGCGCAAGGGAGGGGATGGCGAGAAGACAGGAACGAGCTGGGACTCCTGAAGCCAGGATTGCTCTCAGCCAGAAGGACACACAAAAGTGTACCCTGAGTGCTGCAGTGCTGTTGCATTTTGAAATAAAGTTGAAGCATTAAGACATGTTTCCTTAGTGCTGACTCCCTCTGGGCATTCCCAAGACAATTACAATGTTTTCTGAGTATACAAAAGAACTAGGAGATTTTGTAATCAGAGTCTGAGTTTATGCTTCTCTCCTTAAGAGCATTCAATTTCCATGGACATTCATTAGCAGGAGGTTAAAATACAATGGCAGGAGAATGGACTGCTTTTATGTCCATGTGGTAGTAAACACTTCAAGAAATGCAAGTTCAAAATAAAAACCTCTCCGTGTCGTTTCCAAATTAGTAGTAAAGCACCAAAAAACACACAACTTTCACAGCTTTTTTACTGAAAATTTAATTTTACAAAATACCCTTTTCCATCAAAGAAACTTCCCTGCAATGTACATGAACCCAGCGCTTTATAGATCTGTACAGTGAGATATCAGAGAGGTTTGAAAGAAGGAAAAAAACTTCCAGCAGACACCTAGTTGCAAAACCTACAGCGATGTGAATACAAGCGTGGCTTAAAACACTAAAGCGAGTAATGCAATATAATTGGTGAATCTATTTGAAATGTGAAAAGTTTCCTTAAAATGGTCCATATGGTATGTAGAACATCACAGCTGGCACAAAACTGCCTGTATTTAGGTTTAAACACAAAAACAATGTATGTAAGGAAGAGTTTTTGAAAAAGAACCCAAGTGCTGCTATCATAAGGCAAACATATACAAAGGCGCTGACAGCACACAGGGAAACCGACAGAATAACATGAATACTCAAAGTGTTCAAACTCTGAACTTTTTTTTTAAATGTTGCTAATAAAAGATAACCAATGCCAAATTAACATAGGACACCCTTTTAACTAGCTAGGTGTAACGCATATAGTTTTACATCATCTCAACAAATGTGAAACTAGGCAAGAGCCTCCAGCCTCGGCTGGCTGGGCAGGACCTAGTGAGTCTGTTGCATTCTGGCAGCTTTGAATTTTGAAATCCTCTTTGTAGTTTCTTCTGACGCTTCGGACAAAACTTCCTCTGATTTTCGCTCCAGAATGGTAGGCAGGACTGGGTGAGCAATGACTGGGTGTGGTATTAAGGAAGGAGACAAAGGCTCCTTTTCTATAACAGTTCCGGAAAATGCCTACAACAGAAGAGAACACTCAAAATGAGCTAATAAAATGCAAATGTGGAGCTATGCCCATAAGGTCATTACCCTATATTAGCCTGATTAGGATTGTTATTTCTTTTAATCAAAAGCAAAGAAATATCTTTAAATCAATGATTGTTCCTTGCATAAGTAACCAAATTGTAATTAACCTCAAAAAATAGCCCGTTCAAAGATGACTGAATGAAAGACAGTGTCTTAAAAGTACTACTTAATCTCATTCCTACCGCACAAATGATCTAAAAATTTGTTTCCTTGCTGACATATGTTCAAGCAATAAAACAGCTGATTTAATATATAGTTTCATTCTGGATAAGAAATCGAGAGACTTTGCAAAGTTAGAGTATGTCAGCATTTCCATCATATGTCATATTTTATGACTTAATATCTTCTCTAATTGCATCAACCTGACACGCTGCACACAAACTGGCAAGTACATATTTTGTTTGTTCTTTTCTCCTTACCAAATATGATCAAAAATTGGTGAAGGCAATTTATACTTAAGAGAATGGCAAACTTGCTTCCAACTATTTCCTTCTAAAAAAAAAAAGTCTAATAAAAACATTTAATGTTTAAAAATGATAATTTTATGCAGCCCATTTTATACCTTTATCCTTTTTAAGTTAGGTAAGAAATGACCGTGACTCTTGGAAAACCCTGAAAAAAAAGCAACTCAGAACTACCGTTCATAAACATATTTAAGAACAAATCATCCTACTATGTACTGAAAACAGAAAATTCAGAATGCCTGAGGACAAGGGGAAGCAGTTCACATCCAAGGTTTGATGCTCATACTGGGCACAAAGGAATGCACACCAGATTTATCAACTATGCTTAGTTCTGCTTTTTCATAACTCAGCCACTAAGAAAAACAAAGCAAAACAAACCAGCCATTCTTTTATTGCAGGACCTGCAAAAAAGCAGTGTTCTTCTGTTTTCTGCTCCAACAGCAAAAGTATGCTGAAAGCTGTGCCTGTGCACACCTGCCTCGTTCTAACAACACACTCATTTTCAAAACCAGGTAAGCACAATGCAGCCCAGGAAGACAGTGGTAAAATTACAAACAAGTTAGTGTGTTGCAAATGGTAACAGAGAAACAATGTATTTCAAACATTCATAAAACCAACCAAAAGCAAAACACCAGCATTTAAGAAGGCACGACTAACTGTTCCCTCCCCTTCAGTCGCTTAGAAAACATCTTATATTGTAGAGAATAATCACACCATATTCAGAAAATGGACTAACGAGGAACATCTAAAGTGTACTTAGATGTGTTACAAAAATACAGCAAATATATTTCAGAAAGCAGACAATGTGAAGTGCTAACTCTACAGATGACTCTTCCACCACGAATCCTCACATCCTGCCTGGATTTGTCTGTAGCTGTTTGTTTGAAAAATGATGATAAAAAACAGCTTTTATGAGGGACTCAATTCTTGTCAAAAATAATTTTTCTAAAAACAGTGTTTTCACTGAACTTGCCCACTTCATTGGGAACTACTGAAAACTCTGTTTCATCTAGTTTGAAAAAAATTAATGTAAGTTGTTACAAGACAAAAATGAAGAACACTCTGTTCCATGAATTTCAGAGCATTTAATTCTCGTACTCATCCAGTCACTAAGTAACTGTACATTTTCACTTACGTCTCTTCCTTTATGATGAAGCCCTGAACTTTCCAAACATGTAAAAGATACGTTTGGGATCACTAATGGCCCTAGTCAGGAACAGGCTAAGTAGAGGAGTCATGCTTCCTTTCACAGGGCAATTCCTGTGTCTTTGGCAAGTCCAAGTAATAACTCAACTGATATTTGTGTGGCTTAGAACTTGAAAACACCACCTGGAAACTAGTAGCTGTGCAACACAGGTTACAGAGAATCAACTCATCCCTCTCATCAACTATGAAGCACAGGTTTTTAACTTTTTTTTTTTTAATCCTGCTGTACATCCTGCAGTAAAATTTTCAGGATGACCCTGGTTTCAGTAACACCGGCAAGCGACTACTCTGTCAGGCCTTTACAGAAGAGCTTCAGGTCTTGGGGAAGCCACCTGACTTGTCTCCTGCCCTCTGCCCAGGGATGCGTGTGACAGAAGCTTGTAACGTCCTTCTGAAGCAAACCATGTAGGAGTCAGAAAATTGTTTTTAAAAAATCAAGCCAATGGTATATGCAACTATAGTCATTAGATTTCTCAGTTTTATCCCTGCCAACAATCAATAATTAATTAAAAACTGTACCTCAGTTGTCCCTGAAGAGGGAGGAAGCTTTTTCAGTAGCTGCTGCTGCCCCTCCTCCTCCTCTTCCTCCAGTATGCCTTCGCTGTTGTCACTCTGAGTAGCTTCATCACAGCTAATACTCCTCTGAACTCCTCGTCTGTCATCAAACTCAGCAGCACTGTTCTCACTGGTATCGCTACAAACACTGTTCTCTCTGCTTCGAGACTTCAAAATTGATTTACGAGGGACATATTCTCCATTCACAACATCAACAAAGACTCTATAAAGGAAAATGTTAGCTTTAATAAACCATTTCAGGATCAGATGACAAATTTACAGTGATCTTGCTTTGTCTTTTGTACAAATTAATTATGATGTGCTTTTCCAACTTTTTCACTGCAGAATTATAATACTGTACCTTCAGAGGCGTTTTATTTACCAACATACAAGAATCAATTCTGCAGAGCAAACACCGCTATGCCCTTTATTCAAGCATTAAGAAAAAAAGCAGAAAATACATAGCTCTTTGAAAAGTATTAGAAAACAGAATAGTATGAGTTGAAAAAGTTAGGGAAAAGGGAAACTAAATGATTGCCAGGGTTTTTTCTGTAAAGAGAAACAGAAGATGACAATGACAGAAGGTTTTCTAGAATAAAGTCCTTGTCAAATGTAGAATATAAAAACAAATACTTGAAACATTCATTGCACGTGGAAAGGACGAAGCTTTTTCCTTACAAGTGCCATAATCCTCTGCTTTCAGTTTAAAAAAAGTATTAAAAATCATCTTTTAAGATCAGATCAACACAGAGACACTTTTCAAGTATTAACAAACTCTAAACTGATGAAGAGGCCTCTTCCTACAGTTTGTACTCCATCTCCATGACTTAAAGAAGTCAAGGGTGGGTGGAGGAGAAAGAAAGCATCAGGAGACAGCACCAATTTTATCAAATTTGGAACGGAGAAGCCCAATGACTGGATGAGTTTTAAAGGGGTTACCTGTTTCTTAACAGCTTTATTCATCAGGCACTCATGGGAACACTTGCCTATCTCTACAGAAGATGGAGTTCCTGTGCAGAGCTCGGGGAAAGCACCCCGCAAGAATCCTTTACCTCATCTTCAGCCCAGCAACTGTAATTACAGGATGGGTTTTACCTTTCCACACTCTGTAACACATTTTTTAAGATACTTAGGTGCCTGAATACATCGGCATACAAATGCCGTGTGATTTTCACAAGCAATCAACCAATTTAACAGGCATCTATGTTCATCTTTACAAACCTAAATACTTGCTTTAACTCTGCTGTCACCATTGTTTAGTGTTTCAATACCATCCTCTAAGCCCAACACTGTCAAGCTCTGAGTGTGGGTGTTCTACAGGTAAGAACCTTTTAGGGAGGATAAAGACAGTGATGGACTAAAGGCAGGGAGAGAGAACGTAAGAGAAACTATGCAAACAGAGATCTGAGTATATTCTGAAGATACTGGAAGAAGAGACAAAAAAACCCCAGCAATCAGTAACTGGGAAGGGAGGGGTATTAAAAATGATAGATAGTTGTGTTGAAAACAAACACAGAAACAAATGACACTGAATTAACCAGAATATGTAACTGCTTATTTTTTTATGTAGATGATACGTACTGGCAAATTCACATTAATTTTAGAAGCTTTTTCCTTTAGAAAGGAAATTTTAAGATCAGAAATGTTTTATGGATATGAAAGCATGGCAACAAGGCACAAGCCAAAAACTTTCTTTTTTAAGTAGTAAATTCAGTTCCAGCTGTTTCTTTCAGGAAATATTAGGCTCAGTTTCATACTATAGGTGAACAGAATTGAAAAGAGAAGGTCTGCTAAGGGGAAAGCTCACACGCCAACACTATAAATTACACACCGGTAAATGTCTGCTGGGGTTTTGATGTTCGGCAGTTCTGGAGTTGCATGGCCATTGCCATTGCTGTTCTTCCTTTTACGCTTGGCCTCTTCTTTCTTCTCACTGAATTTCAAAGTAGTATTTTTTCCTGTGTTTATTCTTACCTGAAAATTGAACACAAATGATGGTCTAGACCATAAAATCAACTATCACCAGGCTGCAGAGAGCTGACTTCTGACAGTCTCCTATCCAAGCAGTTCGGGACTATGAAGCACAGATAAATTAAACAAACACGTGAATGGTAACATTCATAATGTGAACTGTTTATTCTTTGCCACTTGCACTAGGCTGGGGCATTTCTTTGCACTAATGTGCATAAATATTGCATATAGTATATAACAATCTGCATATTCAAACTCTGCTCAACAGCTGAGCTGTTTAACAGCTCAAGTCAAGTAAAAAGTAATTTAAAGAACTCTTGGACTACCTTTTACAGCAGTCAGAAGCCAGAACAGCAAGGTATACATTTGAAGATCAATTTTTTTAATACCATATTTGTAACTGCAGGATTTCAGCAGTGGGCTCCAAGCATTTAGGAAAAAATCCAAATAAATAAATGTCACTTACAATTAGCATTCTACTTTGTCTATATTATCTAAATTTTTCTATTTTGGATATGGTATATATGTTTTAAGCAATTTGTTGAGATAAAGATAAAAATAACCAAGTACAAACCCTTTTAGGTTCAACAGTGTGAGAGAAAAAAATAGTTGGAACAGAATTATCTCCAACATCTATGTCATCTTCGTCATCACTGTGATAGTAAGTAGAGCCATTAACTTGGCCACCAAACAAGTCTGAATTTGATACTTCTTTATCGAAGTTGCCCTGAGTAATACAGTCTTCTGCTTTATATGTCCCATTCAGATCTGTCCTCTTATCTTCTTTCTCCTCTTCAGAGGAAGTTGTATCTTCTCCATTTGTCTCAACTGTATCAGGCATCCTATGAAATGAAAAATATCTATGTGAACTGAGACAATTCATACTCTTGAGAGGCACAGACATACAAATAATGAACAAGCCTGTATAATATTTTCTTTACCCATGTGCTATGTTTTTAGCCAGATTGTGAAACCTTTTTTATACACTATAAGAATAACTATGTCCTTTCCATGTCAACTGGAAATATCAGAACTGTGACATTCTGGCTAACGACATATATATTGCTTCAGGATCAGAATAGCTCTAAGGATGTCATTAAACAGTAAATGGATTTTACTCTCCCCTTTCCTACCATCTTTAAAAAAATACTATAATGCTGAACTGCTGTGGTGGCACAGAGGCAGATTTCAGCACCTTTGCCCTTGCAGTGCACACTTCTTCCCCTTTTTGTAACTTAAACTGCATCCGTTTAGTTAGCTATCTGCACTTTGTGTACAAACAGGATCACACACCCACGACTTTCTGAAATCTCAGACCTGACTGTTACAGCAGTACTATACCTGTCAAGTTCACCAAGTATCTCCTCTTGTCTCTCGAGCTCTTCTAAGCGGGCCCATAGTTCCTCTTCTGACTGAAAACGGCCCATTGATTTTGTATCACTTCCATTCGCTGGAAAATCTACCTCAAAAACGTTTGATACTTTTGGCTTTGAATGAGGTTTGTGAGCAGTTCGGTATTTTCCTATGTAACAAAAAAGAAGATGCAATTACTAAAGCAATTGACAAAAACACAACAAAAAACGGGGGGGGGGGGCAAAGCACAGAGGAATTAAGGAATATAGGAAGAACATTTTCCATTTCAAATTGTTGTTTAACTGTTTAAGTGAAACTGCCAATGAACCAGAGCACCAGCACAGGATAATAGTCTCCGGATGTTACAGAAATACCAAGGCAAAGCAGAGATGTTTATTTACAAAGCAGGAGACACTAATCCCATGACAGTTTTATTACAATGTAGGGGTCTTTACCTCTTGTGCCAAACAGTAGATTTTGATTTGTTCTGATAGATACCAACATGTGAATGTGACATTTGCTCACTGTCTCATTAACGGCACATTTTATTAACTAGTAAAACAATCCTAGTTTGTATTTCAGCTCATTTTGGACAAAGTCACCTGTATATAAAGATCAGAGTCTTTTTGGTTTGGGTTGTATTTTCTTAAAGTTTACAATGAAGATTATTAAAAATGACCGCCAGAATAATCTGGAAAATCTGATCAAGATCCAGCCATCACAAATCACTTATTTTGGTGAAGAAGATCTCCTTTGAAAAGCTTACAAAAACCTACCTTTCAGAAATAATAAACATAAACCCCTTTAAAGCTTCAGAGGTGACCCAAGATATACACCTGTGAGTAAACGGTAGTCACCAACAAGTTCTTGCTGCCATTTAAAAGCTTTGCTACTCAGTAAAAAGGTGCCTCCACTGAGGATGGGGAATACTTGTTACTGTTTGAGTGCTGTCTAGCACATGGGGAACAAGCTGCCTGCCAACAATACTAATGCTTTAGCCCTGTCTGTGTGAAGGGCAGGACTGCTCCTTTCATCCCCCTTCTCCCCAGGACCAGCAGCTCCCGCAGGCATTGCCCACTTCTGCATGGCCCCAGCAGGCGCCCAAGGGACGCTGCCCACGCCTGCACCGCTCCACAGGAGGGAGGCCCTTCCCCTCCCATCCCTGCCACAAACACCCCACGTTCCATCCGTACAGGTGGGCTCCAGCCCCTCTGCGGGTCTCTGTGAATCTCTGCTTTCTGCATCTAATCAACAGTAACATGTCTTTGTTATACAGCATCCTCCAAGTTTTAAAAACTTTTTCCATTAACCGATTGTGTGGCCATTTAAAAGAAAAATTAAGAACTCAAGGCTTAAAGATATCCTTATTCAAATATGTCAGCTTATACTTTAATCCTGAGTTAAATACAAATTCAATAGCAACATTAAAAAGCAAACAGGTGACTGTAAGTAATGTTGGAATACATGTCCCCTACTCTTCCACGGGATAGCATTTTTCATTATCTCACTAATAAAAGGCTGAAATGTGTTTTATCGAGATGTGAATGTATCTTGAGGTACACCAAGCAATCAGCGTAGCTTGTAAGAATTTCATCTGGTATAATTACAAAATTAATAAATAAAATTTGGAGGGATTAGTTAACAATCTGTTTCAATTTGATATTCAGATTGTGCCCTCGTGATTTCTTTCCATTACCCTTCAGTATTAACCACCGACTTGACTACCAAGGTAAGCACAAGGCTTCCTCAACACCAGCAAGCACTTCAACATGCCAGTGGTTTCTTCTTGTAATTCTACAAAACTTCTATCAGTTAGGAAATCAGGTCAGATCTCAAAGACAACAGAGGGTAACCACTTGCTGCTCCAGTGTCTACTGTGCTTACTCACCGTTACTACCAAACACCACAATTAACTTCATACATTATCCAAATAAAGTGAAATACCAAAATCCAGAAAAATGGAGAGTCAGCACTAAACTAAACAGATGCTCAGGATACTTGTTCTTGTCTTCCTCAGTGGTACAGCCCATTTCCATGTGAACAAAACCAATTCCTAGGCTGTTGATGCCCAGGCTGCCTCATAGTAATTACTAAACTGTTCTTTTAGCTACTTCTCTCTCAACCTCAGTATAGACTGGTGCTAATAGAAAATGTATGTAATTCTCATTTACAGATTTTCAGCAAAAATTAAGATTATTTCAGAGGACAATAATGATTATGAAAGTTTAGTAAAAGCTGCACAAAGGTTGACCTGGCACCCAGAGTCTGCTGCTGTTACGACGGGATATATTACCCAGAATGTTCCTCCTCCTATTTTGCAGTGACGGCTACTCATGGTTGAAACACTCCCTTAGTCAGCCTTGGTATATAAAGAATATTCAGAAAAATGTACCAGTAAACTGCCCATCTTAGCCCTCTGCAAATCACAAACTACTACTCCTTCTCAAAACGTCCAAGTGATGCTATTTTTAGTCTGTAAAATTACTTCTTCCTTCAACTTTGCCTGAGTCTTACCTATCAAGCATCACTTCAGTCAGCACAGAAATTATTCAATTCCTTATGTTTCCCAGTGTCCTCTTCAGAAATTCTCAGGAAGTATCTGCTTCAGTACATCTGCAAGACCTGCGTGCTAAGACTGTTTTTAGGTTTGCTGCACCGAGGGCAGCGAAACACCCCAGTGAACGACGTTTGCTCTGCCCCATTATGGCTCGTCCCTGTCCCCGCTCCTTCCCCTCCCTGCCGACACTGCTCACACACCTCCCTCCTAACAGGCAG
>NW_009711665.1:17500-44572 GCF_000703405.1 Apaloderma vittatum
GTCTCATACAATGCTATGAAGGAAGCTCTCCTGGTTTGAGCAAAAAGATCCCCTCTACCATGGGATCAGCAAAGTCACACTCCAAGAAACTTTTTTAAGTAGTAACTCACGTCATTAATCCAGCCAGCTCCTTCCACAGAACTGCTTCCTACTATTTATGATACTTACATGATCACCAGCACTGTAGCATGTAACAAACCTCATACACCTTAAATTATTTATTTTCGCAATATACAAACATGGCAGAGCATCCTGCTACTCCCATTTTACAGACAGGAACATGTGATGAGGGAAAACTTGACTACAAAATAGTCTAGTTTTTCATCTATTTTCAAAGTGTTTTCTCGGTATTCTTACTCTTTTGTTTTTCCTTTTTTTTTTTTTTTTTAAATGCTCCTCTTGCCTATCTAATTTAGTATTTGGTTAAGTATCTCTCTGGTCTAATCCTAAAAAGCTTTAAGCATATACCTACATAACTACTACCCATCCAGTTTCCTGGCTAGGGTATGCAGTTGTAAATATTTCCAAGATGGCATTTATTATACCAATAGGCCTTTCAGATACGATGTGTGAAAATATATTAACAATCACAAAATTATTACTAAATGCATTTAAGTAGACAAAATGAGTTTGTAGTTGTACTTACAAACCAAAATCTACTTAGTGATTCAGACTCCCACCAACAGGTCGAGATCCCTCCTCCCTCTCTTCACACGCAGATGAGGGAATTATCCATGAAACAGTCAAGCCAAAACACAACTCTCACCAAGCGTGTGAGATTACTCTCATCCTAATTTTAACAGAACGTATGCTTTTTTCCCCTCTATTGATATTTCACAGTGTATAAAATAAAATTCCTTAAAAATATCTACTTGCAGTAAATAGTTTAGAAAGAAAATTATGCATTTTGGAAAACGCTACTCAAGCAAATGCCCGTCCTTTCCAACAAGAGGCACAAAGACACAGCTCAGACTTCTGAGTTATTTCAAAAGCATTAGCCTTTAAGCCAAACAACAACCTACGTGTCAAATGTGCAGTCATCTCCATTAGTTAAGCTGTGTTTAAGAAATAGCTTAAGATTCTCGCCTGAAAAATGCTCTGCATTTACATTTCCTACTGAAGTACTATTTGCAAAAAAGTATTCGACACCTGGGCAGTGCCAGACACACCCATCAGAACCACAGCTCCTTCCACGCGCAATCGGGGTCCTGCTCCCCTCTCACAACTCCTTCCTGAGCCGCCTCGCCCTCCATCCAATGCTGCAGCGATCACCTCTCATACGCAGCTTTCGTTCTTCGGTTAATTCCTACCAATATCGTCCACAGCTTTTTTCGCAGCCTCCAATGACAGAATCAAAGAAAGGTGACCATCGCGTTTGTACAAAATGCTCCCATCGGTGTTTTCAGCTCTTGACAGAAGTCTCAATGTACATAAATGTCCAGTCTGAGACTAGTTCTCCTCAGGCTTTTATTTTACACTCATAGTAAATGTGATGCTTAGCTGTTTCTTAAAACATCACGAGTGTCTCAGTCCTTGTCTGCACATCTAAATATTGTTCAACAGCCATCTAGGTTACGCTGCTTCTGGAGCACCAGCTTGCGATCCTGCTTGCCAGACGGGAGCGCGCGGGTAGCTGCATTAGGTGAGGACACGGAGCAGTTACACACTGCGTTTTATTTTAAAGTGCTGTACAAGCATTAACTAATCTGCCCAGCGCACTGTGAGGGAGGTAAGTATTATTCTCTCCTATTTTACAGACGAAGAAACAGACAGTTTAAGTGATTTGCCCTGGGCCACGCCGCACGTCAGTGGACAGCTGGGATTACCAGGACGCTCCATCCCCATGTCCCCAGCCAGCCCGGTCGGCTGATGGAGAGACCTTCCCAGGGCCAGACCCCTCGGCAAAGAAGGGGTCTCCTGGAAAAGGGCTCGTGCACTTAACTGCAGGGGCAACTCGGGGTTTCGTGTTTTAAACCTGCCACTGTGCATGCTGAAAGCCTCCAATGTCATTCACTGAATTTTAAAACGTACCTTATCTAGTGAGAAACAAGTCACTTCACAAACTGCAAGGATTTTTGTTCATTAAGACCCCCAGAAAAGTACTGGTAAAGTAAGAGAGGCTCCACAGTCTCCTCCTCTTACTACCCTGTGGTTTAAGCTTCTTAGAGCCTTTTAAGACGGATTGAACCAGAGGCTGTTGTCCAACTTTGTCACATCCAATAATCTGAGAAAAGTCTGACATGGCTTTCAGGTGAACCCAAGTAGTTCCTATTTACAAGTCTCGCTAAACCAATGGGAAAGATTGTTCAGCGCCACAGACAAGCCAGAGTTCTAGGACTGTTTTCCAGGACCACCAGAAGGAAAAATTATTTGAATAAGAAATCAGGATACCCAGATCTCCTCTGCACAGCAGCCTTTGAATATTTACAGGCAGCAAGAGTTCTTCCCATTTAGATCACTCTTTTCCAGCTCCCTTATTAGTCTGAAAGGCCTTGACTGGATTTCCTTACACCATGATTAGCCAGGTTTAAGAAGCTGTCCTCTGCTTGCTACATATACACTGGTAGAGTGAAAAAAATAATTGGGAAACACATTTCATATTGTTGAAATGAAGTCCACCGAAGCCAGATTTTACAAGACATGACAACGTACTAATGCCAAACTGACACAAATTCTCATCTATGCGTTTTGGCTTTAATGGGTTAATTAGCTTGGCTGGATACAAATTTTAATTATCTGAGTTTGACATTAATGTCCTTGGAGTGTTGTCTGTAAGGATTTGGGGAATCATAGACATTATTTTAGTTACTTCTGGAAACTGTGTGTTACACTGGGATTTAAATAGGAAGAACAGACAAGAATAGTGAGAACAGGTTGATCTATTTTGAAAAGTCAGACTTTGTGAAACAGGACAAACTGAGATGAAGCTGAAGCCTGGTCTACCTTGCTAGGTTCAGTTAAGTCTTCAGGGGAGTCTCATGGATATAACACTTAGAAGAAAAAGGCTGGAAGGTTAGGAAATAATCTCCTTTGAGGATAGGTGACCGGACAGAAATTTTAAATTAAGTATAACAAAGAATTCTGTACGTAATTGAGATTTCGAGGTAAGTTCTCTTCATAGTCTAACACAGTTTCTCAGGCAGAGGGCAACCAGTCTTTAGTTGGTTATGTACATCCAGAGTGTTTATATACATCCAGAGTGTTTATACAAGCCAGGGAAAAATCACCCACCTCAGCTACCAGCAGTGGCTCAGTTCCTCCAGAGCAAGGACTGAGTACCTGCACCTGAAGGCAGCACCTCGGCGGTTCTCCCTCTCCCCTGTGGCAATGCCACCGTCCTGTTTCAGGTGCAGAAGGGAAGTTACACAGGGGAGCCACAGAACAGCATCTGGCATGCAAAATCTTTGAGCAGCTATTGCTAGCATAGCTACGACTGACCCCTGAACAAAACAAGAATACCTATCATGCGGCCTGTTAATGGCAATGTTAATACCACTGAGGCTGGAGGTAAAGTATCAGGCAACCTAATGCACACAGTCCACTTCTGAATTCTTTGGAGATGGAGGGTATTTCCTCGCAGAAGTACAGTACGATTACAAGCACTATTAATGGTTGAGTTACAGCACACTATTTTAAGCACAGTACTTATTTTCTTGCTTTTAGGAGTCTGTATAGGTAGATCAATCATCTGATGATTTTAAACTGTATTTTAATAAATATATATTCAATCTGCAACAAAATTTTTAACCAATAATTTTCCAATAAAGAGGTTGCTTGAAACAAGTAGGATCTACAGTTCTGCAGAAAGCAGTGTCTAAGAGCTTTGCAAAACACTCTTCTTCGTTCTTCTTTCCTGTGCGTTTTTCTAGAGATGCATTTGTTTCAAGATTCAAAAGAGAATCCTGATTGCTCTTTGTGTATATGGATTTAAGCTCTTCGTGCTTGCAACAACATAAATTTCATTCATTATAACAGCAACTGCACCAGTCCTTCAAAATGCAACACAATCCTTTGTGCATCAGCTTTACAAGTTTAAAACACAACCTTCATTCTGTTTTCCATGTTCCCCCGATATCAAAACCAAAGTCATTTCGATTTTCTTCTGTAAAAATCTGTATAGGTAATTTGGTTTTAGGAACACTAAATAAAAGCAATGCATTTCTCTTTTAGGCTCACACACTTATGTAATTGCTAGAATTAAATGAATATATTTAAATTCCTCCAAAATGAAGGAGGGTAGCATTCAGACAACTCCTGTATTGCCCAGTAAGAATTACAAAAAGGCAGGGGCTTCTCTGAATCACCGTAGGTAACTTACAGAAAGGAGACTATTCTCCTTACTTTCTTTCACTGTGTTCTGGTTAAAATACCTAGACTGTGGTCCTGCGAGAAACCAAACACCTCCTGGGAACTGCAAAGCAAATTTAGAGCACTTAGCACTCCTCCGAATCAGCTCCCAAGTTAACAAGGGTAAGGAAGGAACTGATGGAGGTTATCAAACTAAAAAGTGATAATCGCAAAAAATGGTTAAAAAATGGTCAAAAGCACAGTGAAACAAAATTCTCCAGCATTCAGGAAAAAAAGCAGAAAAAATGTATTTCTATTAAAAGATAAAAACAATAGCTAGATTTCTTTTCTGCCTGGTTTTCCCCCCCAAAAAGTGAGTATGTAAGTTTGTATTATGTTCTTGAGAATATAAAGGAAGTTATTTTCACCCTTGGATGAAACATTAAAACCTCTAAAGGCCTCCCTCATTCACAGATGGGAAATGGAAAGCCTTCCTATCATATATTTTGGAGACAATATCCTTTTTTCTGGAAATGCTGATAAGGAACAAATTCAAACTGGTCCTCATCCGCCTGGATCATCTTATTTATAAAAACAATGGTATCTTTTAAACCCTGTATACTAAGCTATCGGTCAACTTTGATTGACGCAAATATTTGTATTAAAGGTTACATACTGCAATTTACAATTGGGTACTATCACAATACTGTATGTTAATGTAATCAGTATTTTCATTTCATGAATTCATTTGCGGCATGACACTGCAAGGGTATTCTTACATATACTGAAGACGCAATTGCCAAGTAGTTCAACAATTCTCCTTTAAGTGGGATTTTTTTTATCTGATAAATTTTTAACACAATAAAACCACTCCTAGTTCTGTGTGCATGTTTTAATTTCCCACCTTTTAAAGTGTTTAGACACTTGGAATACCTAGCATAGTGAATTAATCCACAAATATTTACAAGAAAAATCTATTTAATTTCCTTCTATAGTAACTACCACAGGGACTATTGTAATGAAAAATTTCCCATCTTAAAGAATTAATGAGATTACTGATATAGAGAAAAAATGTAATTTATATCATCACAAACATGTAAAAGATATAATCCCATATTCACAAAAAGAATCTTTATTCCCTCTTTGAATTCTGAGACAATACAGTCTTGCCTTGAGCAGAACAGAAATATTATGAAGTACCTTAAGCAAGATAATTGTAAGAGAAAAAACTACAATTGCATTATTGTTGTGCTAAACTGTGACATACTTAAAAAGCTAATTTCTTTTATTATAACGGAATTTGGTGTGCATATCCTTTTATCTACTTCACTATTTCTTCACATTTCCATGCACAAACATATATGTAAAGTGTTTCCCATTATCTGTGCTACCTGGCTTAACAAACTCCAACAAATTTAAAACAATTAAAAACATACTTGGCAATTCCATAAACTTTACTAGGTTTATTTTTTTAACAGTTTGGGAACTAACTGAATATCCAAGATGTCAGAAAAATGCACAGCAAATTAAAAATCTACTGCAACTCAAATATTATTCAAGAAGACATGATCAATATTTTATGAAAAAGTAACATTTGACATGAGTGACTGTCCCAAATTTTACCAAATACATTTCAACCAATCACAACACTGAACATCTAAATCAAAAGCTAAGCAAACAAAAATGTATCCCCAAAATAGGGCTTTCTACAGCTATGTCAGTTAAAGTGCATTTACTTTTAAAATTCAGTACAGTCACCCTTCAATTATTCCTTTCAATTAAATAAAATTTAACCAGGAAATTGATCTGCTGTGGCTGGGAATTTCTCTGTTCCAGAGAAGTAAACATCTTCTCACTTGTTCTCCTTTAAAAAGCAAATTTAACAAAACTACTAAGACAAAAACGATGACCTAATTAGGACTAAGTAATATTTAAAGCTTTTATATATAGTACACTCCTACTGCTACCCCTAACTTCCAAGGCTTTATACTCATTGATACTGTCTGATGTATCTGACAACACTATTACTGCTTAAGCATGCAAATTAGGGACCCGGTTTAGCGGCTGACTTGGCAGGGCCAGGTCGATGATTGGACTCGATGATCTCAAAAGGTCTTTTCCAACCAACACTGCTCTGTGATTCTGTGAAATTCATGTTGTCCATTCTTGTATGCATCCAACATACCATATACAGAAGGAACCATACTGTAAAGAAAATCTTCCACGAACCTTGATTAAACTAACCACTCGGGCAGTGGTGTCCTCAAAGGCAAACAGGTGACTGGAGGTCTTCAAAGGGCAGACTCACACAACACCCCTCAAAGGCAGTAAAGCAAACTCCCCAGAATCAGCAAGAAACAACACTGTCACAGGAGTCACAGGAACCTCTCACCTAAGGGAAACCACTAGAAAACTTAAACCTGAACGGATGCTCTCCCACTCCTCACCACTTAGGAGAGTGGGACACAAGATACGGTAAGCAATACAAATGTGTGTATTTATTCCTTATAACTCTTTATTTCTGCTAAAGCAGAGAATTACTAGTGCTACACTAATTACGTTAATTTCAGTTACTTGAACAGATTTGACCAGCTAGTTATGAAAAAACACCCATCCAAATTAAATAGAGCAATATTGGATAAAAAAAAATGTAGGTCACTGAAGAAATAAACCATCAACAAATGTTACCAGCTTTCTGTTCTGGAAGCAATTCCAGCATGAGCCTTTCTTTGCTCTGTTCAAACCCCGATTCCTATATATCAAAGCCTTTAAGTACATACTGGCCTTAAGCACATGCTTAAAAAAGCTTTGCTGTGTTGGGGCCTCCCGAGCGGCACACAGGACATTGGGGACTGCTTGCAATATAATCCACCACAGTAAGCACACCCTCTTTTCCAGTGTGTGTGACCTACTCACAAAATTCATATCCAAAACAAAAAGATTACGTACTAAAAATCAAATCATGTTGCATCAATGTAATGATATCCATCCGATATCCATCACCCCATAAACTACAAAGCCCCTACGCTCACAACACGCCCCTGGCACCAGAAGTCAAACCTACAAAAATAACTACAGTGCAATACACAAAAAGGAGACTTTAAATTAATACTTGTGAAACATCGATCTTTCACATTTGGGCCACAAGTGGCGAATTCACATTACACAGCAACAGCCTACAGGTCTTTTATGCACATAACTTCTTTTTAATTAGAATAAACTAATAAAATCTCCAATATTCTCCTCTAAGTTGCCCTCATACAGTATTGAAATGGTTGAAAGAGTTATTTTTTTTCAGAATCATATGCACTAATATGGTTTTTATCATCCAAAACTGAAAATAGTCCTTTAAATAAAAAGTTTTTAGTTAATACCAGTGTTTTGGAGCCTCCCACTGGCAGCCATCACACAGCTGAAGTGAACTATCAACTGAATGGAGGAGGGTTTATATCCAGCATCAATGACTACTTTGCCTTAAAAGAAATTAGTATTTCAGAGTTTGTATTTTAAATGCAATTTAAAAGATCATAAAGGAAAGAATCTGTCATTTATTGTGTGTCTCCCAGCAGACTACTTACTGTTAAAATGTCTACTATGCAAAGGTCAAATGATTTCACTGAACGTAACAGTGACAAAAATATTCTGCCACACTGAAGAAAATCAGATGATCAAGGAAAAAGATATGGACCCGAGATCTCACAAGAGTCACAATAAATAATGTAGATTCAGTTCAGTAAGAAAGAAAATTGCAAAGTTGTGCCAGGAGAGCCAGATTAAGAAAGATAATGGGTAAAATACCAATTACATACTTTTGGCAATGTTCTTCATAAAGGTATATTTTAAAATAACACAGCAAACAGATTTTTATTAAAAAATCCAACTTTTCTTACATAAATATTGGTTGCACAGATCTGAAAAAAAAAGTATTCAGACAGGAAACATCTGAGGTATTCTGCTGCAAGGAGCAACATGGATAGCTGAACTCAAACAAAAATCCAGTGTAAATAGTTGTGGTGGCTGTAGCATACACAGGGTAAGGCTGCAGTGAGCACTCATTCAGGAATGAGACAGATTACAGGTAAAACCAACATGAAAAAAATTTACTCAAACGCTTATCTGAAGCAAACAGCAAAGGCTAATAGGTACCAATTTATTTTCCATTTTATTGTGCTTTTCCTTCCTTGACATTTACATCAAATATTTCAGGCTCTCGTTCTTTGTAACATAAAGAGGTTCTGAAGTGCACCATGCACACCTCTTGCTGGTGGTCCTAGCTCTTCAAAGCCAAGATCTCACCACCAACTAAAAAGAGCTGGAAACTAAACCAGGAATTGCCTATCTGCCTCTGTGATGTGCTGCTACGGAAGATGAATTTGGAGGTCACCAACGGTACGTGATCTGGGGAGATCCAGTGGTTCTCTCCACACTAATGGATAGAAACACCAAGGGCAAGAGGCAGAAAGGCAGCCAAGCAGCAAGGGAGGAATGAAAACAACAAGCAGGAGTAGAGTATGTATATAGAGAGAAGAAAGCTGGAAAATCATATGGACAAAGATTAAAACAAAAAAAAAAAACAAAAAGAAAAGCAAAACAAAGCAGAAAGGGAATAAAATATAGGGAGTAGGTAACTGAGAGCAAAAGTACAATGTGATGTTCACTTTCTGGAAGACAATACAGCATTTCTCACATTAAAGACAAGTGAAAGAGGGATTTTTCATTTTGTTTCTTTTTTTTTTTACTTTTGAGTATAATAAACAAATGTACAAGTCTCAACTGATGTTCTATTCTAACACCTAACACCAAAATCCAAATTCTGGTAACTTAAGCTGATGTATCTCAAAGAAAGCTCTGGCTAGATGTTTTTTTAAAAACAGACATATCCAATAAAACACCAAGTAAAAATGGAAAATAAGGTGCTAAATTGATACTTCATTTGAATGAGACTTCTGTTAGCGAGATCACACACAAAAAATACCCACAGTGTAGATGCTACTGATTTTATATATTAAGACACATAATTTTGACTACTAAATTATGTTCAGAGACATACTTACGTTTTTTTCTGTGCTCAACCAGCGCAACAGCCTGCTTTGCCGAGCATTTTGAAAACCAGTTGTCCCCAAGCAGAACAGTAACTTCATTGGTGTGGACAAGTTTTCCTGGCATGAAGGCAAGAGGACCAAAAGGTACCTGTCAAAGGCACAGAAGAAACTGCTGAAAATCACTAATGAAAATAAGACCTACACAGTCGTTCATATCTTAGGGTTTTTTTAAAAAGTAAAATACAGAGTTAAAGAAATCAAAATTCTACAGCAGTTATTTAATGACTAACCCTTCATAAATATTAGATGACCAGATCAATTTGAATTTAGCAATCTACTTACAAAATCAGAGAAGTGGTATTTAACTTGACAAGTTGTTTTGTGATGTAAAACTATAGTATAGCTGAATGCTCACGTGGAAAACAAATTCACTTAATTCTAACATGTAAGCCTTGATAATAAAAATATTATCACTTAGGTGAGTTACCTATTTGTCATACACAGACTACATTAATTTCCTAATAAAACTAAGTTTAGCTTTACTAAATTTTTTAAAATACTTATGTAGGCATGGTCAAGCCAAAGACAAGTTGCTTGTCTCAACATCTGCCTTGCTAACAGTAAGTAGCTATAAACCTCAGGGTAAGTTTGTGGGGCTGCTAGCAGGATCACAGGCTGTGCTTCATCTCACTTTGTTGTATCATTCACCAGGTGCAGACCTTCAAGGGATGCTCCACCAAGCAAGACCCATTCTCTAATGATTCTCCAGGCACAGGAACAACATATGAAACCAGATTACTTCAGACAGGAGTATGCTGGCAATAAATAGAAGAGGTATTTCTCAATACCTCATTTTAAGACATATTACAATGTATGGGACATTGTTTTTACGAATTAAGAAACCTTCCAGAGCCCACACTTTAGAGATGATGCTTGGGCAAGTCCAAATGCTGAGGAGGAATCTTGGTCAAGCCCAAGTCCTGTGTCCTGCACCAGACCCTACTTTCATACCCTCACACCTACTGCCACCTGCCTGCCTGCCCTTGGGCTTCAGTTGCAAAGAAATTAGGAGAACAAAATCAAATTGAATTAAAATTAAGGTGGCAAAAAGCTAAGAACCACATCCATGTCAGGTTTTGTCTTTCTTAAGGTAAAATTAGATCCGTCTCAGTCAGCTCGTATCAGTTCCTTCTACTTCATTCCTCTCCTGTTTGCTTGACCTCCTCAGCATAGCCACTTGTGTTCTCATCAGTATCCAGGAGGGTACCAATGCTTGAACAGTTTTCCAGAAGGTAGAATCCTGATGTTAAGACTCCACAGAATGTCCTTCTCCTACACATGTACCCCTCTTGACTCAGTTTTCTAGTAGCAGACTGCACCATTTGCATGCTCACTCTTCCCCCAAAATGATGAAAGCAAAATTGAAAACATATGAAAATATTTGGCTAACAGGATAGGAACTATTTATATAAATTTAAAATAACAGATGTGAGTTGACATTGCTGCTTTAACTAAGACTAAGCCCTATCTAGCTTTTTTAAAAATAGGGTTTTTTCTATGCTTCGAAACAAAACAATCTTACCACTTCGCATCATGTGGCCAGACATAAACACATAAAATCCAGAGCTGAATCATTAGCACAAGAAAGAGGAATACTCTCTTTTCCCACATGGTAAGTGTACTCCAATACCGTCTTACTAACAACTCAACTCTATATGCTGAGCCAGGCTGGCAAGGGAGCAAGCAGTGAGGCACTTTGTACTGAAATTAGCCATTGAGCTATTCTCAGTACAAACTCCCTTCCCTCAAAGAAGTATCTTGAATTTGGCTCAAGACGGGAGAAGGAAAAAAGAAAGACAGAAAAGCCAATCTGGTCAAAACTCTGGTGAACAAGATGAAGTTTACACAGGGAGCTGTACAGGTGTTAGGGAAGATTCAAAGCAGCAGCAAAGATCGCTACGGCAATGTGAAGATTGGTGAAACAAAAACTAGCAGCAGCTTTTTGTGTAAAAATCAATGTTCTAGGGTTTATTTCCTTGAATCAGGAAATATTACGGCCACTTTCTTCTCAGGAAATGACTAACTACCATAATTCAGTTATAATTATAGCTTTCTATACAATAGATTTACATATCAAACATGTCAGGTTTGGTGTTAGCATTTATGTCATCAGTTCTCAGTTGTCAGTAACACTGTAATTTATAATGAATTTCAAAGAAAAAAGAAAGAAACAAAAGCAAAGGTTCAATTATTATCATAATATATGTAACATTACAAAGTCCTATGTGGCAGCCGGAATCCTGAGCACCTCATCTCCAGTGCAGATACCTGAGTTACTAAAAATTTTAGCCCATTTTCTTGTGTGAACCCTACAGCACATACCATGATATCGTAGGACAGTTTATCGGGCAATGTACGGAGTCGTTCCTGAAGAGCCTCGTAATCGCTCTCCACCTTCTTCCTGTTGACAAAGTCAAGTTGATTCAATTTCATATCTAAAGTAAAGAGTTAATGTTTTTTCTAATGGTAATTCAAGAACACATGAAAAATACAGGAAAATAAACTTTTTCTCTTATATACAGTTGATAGATTAACAACTTATTTGTAAGACTTGGGATGACAAACATTATTTTAGAATAACAGGTATTAAAATACGGACATGATCGCTTTAGTCTCCCTCTGAATTTTGTGGGGGTCAGTGCAAAGAATCAGTTATTTCACTAGGATTTGGCATACCTCATTCCATAATCAAATTTAACAGTTATATCACCATCAACATTTAGAAAAACAACTGAATATCCAGTTTATGCTTTATAAGAGGCAAATTCTTCAAAGCATCACTTGTAACAGAGAATTCATGACCTTAGTTTGAGCTGATATAAACGGGCAACATTTTAATTAATTCTGATTTTTATGTGAACTTTGTGTTCCTACTGAGAGTCACCACGCCTCAAAGATGGCTTGACCACTAGGATTCTGTAACATCTGCACCCCTCACAAGGGACAACACAGGTGAGGAACATCCCTTCTGCTGCTTCTCTACCCCAAATGTAAATAAGGCTCATGCTACATGTTGCTTCCCAAGACAAAAATGTCTCGGTGAACTTAGGCAAATTATTCCACAATGGTCATCTGGCTCTTCAGAGGACTTTGCAAGATATAGCATCTCAATTGCTGCAGGGATTTTCCTTTGAGTGCAAAACAAGTAACTGCACTCCCTCTAAAAAAGCCTTCTTTTGTCAAAACGTTCTTAAATTCGTCTGGAAAAAGTCTTTTAATGGACCACTGCCATTCTGAATACGGTCGGAAATCAGTTCCTGCATGAAGTAGCTGGCATATAAATGTCAGGTTTGATTATATTGTTTACTTGTACTTTAAAATAGTACACATATATATGGTAGTAAATTCTGCAATAAAAGGCAACTGAAAACACGGAGCAGCACACTTAACAACGCTGACCCAAGATGCAAATGACAGGTTTTCTGAGGATGATTCAGGAAAGCAATGTATAAATGTGCTGAAAAATGAATGTCATAGCTGATAACACAACTCTCAAAATATTATCATTGATTTTCTTAGATTCCTAAGCAGAGTGAAATCTTCTTCAGCATTTGTCATGAAAAATTAACTGATGCTTCGCTGTTTTGACTCATTTGCTTCCACAGTTGAACTCTGCTGTAATTACCCCAGTTTATACCCGGAGTACTTCGTATTTTAAGTTGCTGAACTGATCCTGAAGAAAACAATTTAGTATGTTGCTTGGACATTAAGACCATATTCCATATGGCTGCTTTACAAAAGATGCTTGCTGCTGCTTTGGTTTGCCAGTAGATCTGTCTCAGGCATTTTAGGCAAGTTTCTCTGTCCACTGCCCACATCAAAGTGAAAATGTAATTCACTTCTCTCAAAGAAGGACAAAGTCATGAATCTTAACAAAAGTCACTGAGATCTTTTTTTTTTTTGGGGGGGAGGGGGCAGCAATCTAATGACAACTTGGTGCCAACGATAACATCCAATTACTTAATGATGTTCACAGAATCTGGCCTTTGCCTCACAAAGATCTGCATTTGAGAAATGGACACTGATGCGCTCCAATCACCCACTAAAAGATCCAAACAGGATACCCCAAGCCAAAGGCCTTGCCCTTGTCTCAAACACAGAGAAGACTCTGTGGGAAGAGCATGGTATGAAAATACCCCCACGCGCAGTAGGATTAAACACTCCCATCGTTTCATGGCTGAAAGTCACTCAACACTTATTCCTTAATCTGAAAAGAAGATATTGCCTTTCAGGTCTGACTGCTGTCTGTTACTGAATTATCTGATTCAAGGACAGGAGAAATCAGTTTCTACAAAGCTATTTTGATTTACAGAACAAAGTATGTTTCTTTTTTTAGTGGCACTGCTGCCCTTCACTGATCAAACCTCCACCACGGGAGTCTCTAAAAGTGCAGCCACATCCTGAACTGGACCATCGAGACAAAGAAAATGAAAATCAATCCTTTTAATTAATTGGCCTGAAACATCATTACTTAAAGAAGGATGCTGACCTCCTTGTTCACCTACAGCTGATGGTCACACAAGCTCTGGTGTGTACCGGCACTATGTTCAGTCCCAATAAGCAACGAAGAACCAAGGGGAAAAGGGAGGATGAATGTTGGGAAACATCTAGACGTGCGTTTCCACGTGTGTCTAGATGTTAAATTCCATATCACACCCATTACTGAATTTATGGCTTTAGTTCAACAAGTGTACTAAAAATGAAAAAGAAAATAATTTAATGGAAATATATTGAAGCTGAGCATTTAAAAACCCTCTTGTTACTCACGCAATTCTATTTAACAGTCTTCTGTGTCATTGACTACTTAAAAGGTCTTGTATGAACAAATTACTCAGTCAAAACAAAAGCATTCAGCTCTTGTACAACAAGTTTGCTAAATTTTAAATACTTTTTATAAAGCAAAAATTGCATGGAGGCTGTACAAAGTGCTTTTCTACACACAAGATATCAGTAAGTTAAGTTTTCTTTTTAATATTCTGTACTCAAAACTCCCAAGTTCATGGGGCCATGGCCAGTTTGCATAAAAGCAGTCACATGAGCAACTCCTCCTTCCACAGTCAACCCTCCCACCCCACTCCACAAACCTCAGCCATTTCTATAAAGGGAAAAATTGCCATAACTTTCCCAAATTTAAAAATCTGCTCGAATTTTGAGTGTTTCTGTCCATTAGTTTATTTTTGAAAAATACTGTATCTCGGTCAAAGGATGTAAATGCAGAATTTCATGTGGGACCAAGTCGGTACAGACCCTGCGAAGCTCCTGAGAAAGTATGTGTGCTGGGAATATTCTGCCTGACTTCACCACAGCAGCACCAGTAGGCACTTCAATATTATTTCCTTTATTGAAAATTAACGCAGCCTCTGAATTTTAAACATAAATGAAACATATTAGTTTTAGACTATTTTTGTGAGCCAATAGTCAGAATTTAATACGATGATGTGTATAGATTGCCTTGATTTTTTTCCTCTTATCCAGCGCTTGCAGCCTATGTGCATTTAAACTAAAAACATTTGATACACACTAAATATAAATTATTTGCTTGGAGATCTTTCAGGCATGAAGAAAAAGCCTCTTAAAATAAATTTAAAATATTATATGCTTGATGGTGTATAACCAAAGGTTTAATCTCCTCACTAAAGGGGCAGTTGCTGTGATTCTGCAATAACCCTGCAGACAATAATCAAGACAGCTCCTGTTGTTCTCTCAGTAAAATCATGGTAAACACAGCATGGCTATATTGTAATTTGATATCTGTAAGATCAACTGTTCTATCTCACAGTAACTCCTAAGATTTCATTCACCATTAAATGTACATTTTCCTCAGATGCCATACAAAACTATTATTTACTAAGCATGTTTTCTATTAACCATAGATTGCCAACAGAGAAAAAAGTGCCCAGAGATAATTTTTTTTACATAACAAACCATTTCTTTCTAAGTATTTCAAACTAAGCTTTATCACACCCTTCACTGGGGGGAAAAAAACAAGGAAACCTTACTTTCACATTGTTGTAGCACATGGAGGGGTGGAAGCAGGATTTCCCTACTTGCTCCATAGTTAGAAAGAAAACAAGAATTAATTAATTAATTCTACCTTGGGAGTACCTTTGCACCCATCAGGCAAATTCAGCATTCATCCCATAAGGTTACTTGGGGAAAAATGATGAATGAGCTGGGTATTTAAAACAGAAGTAAAAACACTAAGGCTCAGTGTATTTGTGATATAAATAACGATATCAGTGGAAAATACTGAGCGTACACTGCAACAGTTCAGAGCTATTGCTAACTATAATCCCCAAAACATGGCTATCATTAGAATAAACAGCAACACTTTACTAAAATATAACTAGGTTACTCATCAGTATTTTAAGCATGTAATCAAACATTTTTCACTTACCAGTGCTGGATTTTTTCTTGGCAGCCAGTGACCACCTGTCATTAAAACAGATAACTACTCATGAAAAAACAAGGCTGAGCACACAGCGGCAACGTCAATGCATCAGAAACTAGAACAGCAGCTTTACAGATTTGGTGGTGTCTCTACGTACATTTTTATTTGTCAGTGCAAAGGCATGTGGATGGTAGTTCTTAAGCAGCACACTTTATCATCCACTAATGTGGACTGATAACCACAGAAAAAATTACAGCTTTTCAATTCATATTTTGGTACAATACCTGCTCCAGAACTACCAGGTGACACACGATATAAGACAAGCAGTACTTTGTGCAATCTCAGATCTATTTTCAATGTTACATGTTTGCAGAGTAAGAAAACAAGTTAAATTGTAACAAGAAATTAATGCAACTTCCATACTGGGTCATTAAAAAACAAAACCAAATTAACTCTACAGCACCAAAAAGATTTTTTACTTTATAGCTACATCAACAAATATTTCCACCAGACATTTTAATTTGAAAAAGCACAAATTAATTTTGTGGTGTTTAAATACAAGGATATTTGACAGCATTATGGGCTGCTGGCTTCCCCTCTGTTCTGTTGGGATGTCAAAGAAAAAAAGCAACAAAAAAGAAGTTTTAATCTAAGTATTTAACTTATTTCTTTACGCCACAGGCTCTCCCAAGAGATTCAAAATAATTTGCAAAATAAAAGACATTGTTAAAATGAAATCGTTCTTTTCTTTTTTAACTGTATTTTTTAGACTATGTAGATATAGCAAACAGATGAGATGCTGAAACCTGTGACCTTCTCTGACACAATTACGAGGAGATTTTGTCTTTCAAAACATATTATGATCTCTGAATAATGGTTACCAAAAATATAACACAAACAATTTCATTCAATTATATGAAATGCAATGAAGCCATGAGGCAATTATATATGTCTAGACATTTTCTCAATGTAAGCATTTTCTTGATTTTTTTTTTTACAAATTTCATTTTTCCTATAGCCAAAATAATGCTAACATTTGAAAGCAATTAATGAGAAAATTTGCAGAGAAAACAATAACATACATTCAAGTACCACTGAAATCACTGGAGCAGATAATTCTTTTTATTTTCCCAAACAACAGAATGAAAGATAATTTTTTTTTAGTTAGCATATGTGCAGCTATTGCAGAACAGATCTCAGACCTTCTATTCACATAGGAGTAAAAAAATGGGACTATTTTGTGAGGTAATAATTCTTTAAACAGAGTAAAGTACTTAAATGAAAAGGACTAGCTCTACATTTGTGGTTATGCTATTTCATAATCCATCAGGAAATTCAGCCAGGTAGCTCATCCTTTGTAAAACAAGTTTAAATCTATGATTTGCTTTAAACTCCTATAAATCAAAAGACTAGCACGAATTTTCCTCAATGTGCAACCTAACTACTTTTAAGGTTAAGAGTAAATATACAGACTTCTGCAGGATATCAACTCAGAAATCTAAGATACACTATTAATATTAAGCTCATTTTAGGAGTAAAGTTTCCGTAACAGGTATAAATTGTACAGCACAGCAACGTTTGATAACAACGCTAACACACAACGGAGCCCACCACTGTCAAGTAGAAGAGTCAGAGCCTGTTCTATCAACGTGATTCTTTTAGATTTGGTAGTGATTGTGAAAATCAAAATTATTAAGCATACAAAAATGTTTACAAAATCCTGTAAGAAAGTTCCAGTTTAATTGCCCCATTATAGATGAAGATGGAAAGGACAGGAAGCTTTCCATTCCCAGTACATGACTTCCCATGCATGAAGTGAGCTAAAAGCACAAAAAGAAAAGCCCTGCACACCATAAGAGCAGCATGTTCATTAACCTCTACATGATAATCCTTTCGTAGCTGCATATTAACTAGTTACATATTCATAATCATTTACATTATTTAGAGGACTTTCTATGAAAATTTCCAGGCTATATCCATTAGCTACAATGTTAAAGGTTACAGAAGATAGTCTACTTAATGTTTCCAGGAAGCTTTTTTAATTAGTAAGTATGTAAATTGAGCACATATGCTTTTTATGTTTTTAAAAAATAGCCCAGCAGTAAAACAGCGTAGGGGCATAGACTGTTTCCATCGCCCTTTATCCCCTTTAAAAAAAAAAAAAAAAAGAAAAATCAATAACACCAATCAATTTTAATTTAATTCTTCTTCTTTGATATAATCTCTCTTGAAGGGATACTAAAGGGTGGAACCAACAACAAACCTTTTCGTTTCAGTGGCCACCATAAAATGAGACCTTTTGCAGAAGTGCTAAAACATACCACCTTAAAAATATTTCAGGCTGCACTTCTGGAACTGAACTCTATTAAAAAAATAGAGAATAAATATTGAAAAATAGATGGAGATCAATTATGCATATGTCCTTTATTAGGTCAGTCACACTGTTTGGATAACAACTGGTCTTATCATAGCAAAGAAACAAACAGATAAATATATAAACAAATCTTTGATTCTTTGCCTTTAATCAAACACAGGAAAATCATTAGTCTATCATCCACACATAATTTATATCTAGAGTTACAATTAAAGAATGAAAATTCCTTTCAGGTTAAATAAAATAAATGACCTGTTTGTTTGTTCATTTGAGTTCAATTTGTCTGGACATTTAATGCCCCCAACTGTGCAGTACTTTTAAGGCATCGTAGTCGAAGTAGTATTAATAAACTCTAAACTGTCCTCTGTTTTAGGCATAAAAATGTATGAGTTTGTGAATGCACGCAGTTATCAATGGCTTATCTGCATACTAAAATATTTATTAAACTACTCTTGCAGCAAACTTAACATTACGTAATTGTGGGGCTGGTTATTAAAGAACAGGATCTACTGTCAGAAAACACATTCCACAGTCTTAAAAGGAAGCAAACAGGCAAATACCTTGTTTCATTCCTTTCCTTCAAGAGCAATCTGTCAAAATTTAGTGTTTCTCAAGCCCCTGATGGGAGAGACCCATACCTGGGAGCTCCACAAGCGGCCCCCCGGGACAGCCCCGGGACGTCACACCTCTGCACCTGTAACTAAAAGCGCAATTCTTTCTGCATTAAAAACCAGATGGTTGGAGGAGGAGATTACGCCTTGGTTTTGCTCTCATGACTGCCAGGTTGAGCTATTTAAAGGTGGGTGTATGTTGCTGCTTTTAGGCTATCTCCCGTTTCTAGGTTTCACAAGCAGCGTCACAGCAGAGCAGAAGGACCAGCCTTAGAACCACATCCCCCAGGTGTCCCTATGCCCCTCTGACCAGCTTGCATGTTGGTGACTCCACACCACCCGCGAACCACTCTTACCATGCAGCCAAAGGCATCACAGCAGCCTGAAGGCAGAAAATTCCTTCTGTCTGCAACCATTTCTCTCTTTCCAATCCATTTATTTGTATTTCAGCTTCTCTGCAATCTTCCATCTGAAGAACCCCAAAACTTTTCCATGATTTAAAGCATACAGCGCCGTGGAAAGGTACCGCACTGACTTTGCAGGCTGAGTAACTCAACCACTAACTCTGGTCAGGAACAGTAGAAACTGAAGCCCCATCTCCTAACTTGGCAGCCAGACAGTACAATCACTTGCAACATTCCTTTGAGATGTGAGGACAGGTGAGAAGGATGCTGTGGCACGAAGCCGATTCTGACCTGTGCCCACGGGACTCTAAACTGTTCCACATGACCCCAGCTTTCCCCAGCAGGTCCTCACCATCACGTACAAGGGCACATCTTTCTTTTCTTTCTTTCTTTCTCTTTCTTTCTTTTCCTTCTTTCTTTCTTTCTTTCTTTTCCTTCTTTCTCTTCCTTTCTTTCTTTCTTCCACCTGCTTTTTCCTTACCTGTTGCTTCTGCACATGCTCCCATTACTAACAGCTGAATATAATTCTCTGTGGTGCTTCTGATTTTCAAGGTGGTGCACAAATAGTTCTGGTCTCAAGACCACTCTGTTTTATTTAGGTAGTTCTCCAAGGCAGACTGCACTCACGTGAATGTCTCTACTAAGCAGCTAGGCACTGCCTACAAAGGTTATGGGTTTAGCACACTGAGGGTAATTCTCTCTCACCTGTTCTGAGCAGCAGTAACACAAGCTGCCAAGTCAGAATTTTATTTACGTCTCAGCTCATGAAAAATTATAAGCAACAGAGCTCGTACCAGTATCATCTGTAGAGAGTTTTGGGTACCAATGCTAAACTTGCTGCATCCAAGTCACACACTTATGTTCAAGTCTAAAGAACCAGAAACTGGTATTTTAAAGATGAAAATTAATTTCAACGAAAAAATTATGAAAATAAAAATACTCCATGAGATGGAGTACTTAAATGAACGAGAGGCTATTTTCGCACTTGTGGGCACGAACGTGAAAGTATGCAGTATGGCACAAAAGCAAAGTTTCGATTTAAACAAATTGCAAGTTGGGCATCTAAGAGACCACCTAAGTGTGGGCTGTTTCTAATGCATACTTGAGTATTTTGCTTCAAAACTGTGGCTCACAATCTCACTGGTCTGAAATTAGAAGCTAGGGATGCAGATCTAATCCCAGCTCTGATTCTATTTCTTCTATATGGCCTTGAGCAAATCACAACCTCTCAGTCTACATTTCTTCATCTGCAAAATGGGGATAATAGTATTAACCTACCCACCTCAGAGTGTTTAATGATGATTAATTAATGTGAGAAAAGCACTCTAAAGATGTAAGAGCACTATATAAGTGATAAAGCATTATTTACCACTTGAAAAGTAATCTGAATAAAATCAGATATGCAAGTAATTTGTTTACATGTAGCAATAATATAATTTGTGACTATTTAATCTTGAATTAGTCTCACTTTAAACATCCCTTTCAATCACATTTCCAGTTACTTAGGGAAAATGACAGTATGGAATATTTTTTGTGGAAGCAGAGCAAGTAATGAGGTGGTAATTAAAGTAAGGGTCTAATAAAGTCTAAAACCAATGATCTGCCTTCAGGATACTGTCCCTACCATTTGGGACTGCGTAAATATCTCAGCCTTGACCTTGGTTCTGTTGTTCAGAACCTTCCAGAACTACAATGGAAGCTGGTGCTGGTCTTCTGAAATGCAGATCCACGTTTGCAAGGCTCACAATAAATCCAAGATAATTTCCACTACTGACCTAATTCAGATGACTCCAAGTCTGCACAGTTTTCACTGCTTAACCTCCTACATTTGAGTATTTACTGCAGTTGATACATGCACATGAGCTGCCTCCATCTGTAAATGTTTGCAGTATCAAAACCCACTCTGCCACGCAACTCATGCATGAGATTTCTCTGTCACACCCCCAAACCCTAAAAGTTTACCAATGAAATAACCAGCTCGCAATATGACTTTACATTACAGAAGAACGCTACTAGGTGGTCAAATATTTAATCATCTCTTGGTAACAAGGATGTAACAAGCCACATGCAAAATAAACATTTAAAATGAATTTTCATTTTTTCCTCTAGGAAACTACATAGTACTTGCCTAAAACAGCAATCACTGATGGAGAAAGACAGAATTAACATTTGCACAATTGTTTTTCCTAGAGCCCCATTTTCAATCAAAAAATGAAATAAAACTATTAAAAGTTCTTCAGTCTGTTGGCAAAACTGTATGATCTAATGGAAAAAGAAGAAAGCATTTCCGAGCTCTCATATTCATTTATTAAATCATATTACTCAAAAAAACACTACATTTCAACAAATTATTAACATAAATCCCCCTTTGGCTGGAAACTTTTGCCTTTTTAAGAAATGTGTTTGGGAAGAATACTGAGGGAAAAGAGACTAAAAGAAATTGGAATCATGGCAAATATTTCTTTTTAAAGGAAAAAATCTTATTTAAAAATATAACAACGATTTTTACCTTTTCCTAGAAGAAAACAAGTGAAGATCTACTATTTTTATATTAATTGTGTACACAGAAGTGAGCCTCTCAGTTTTGCAGAAAAAGTAGTACTTTATTATTTATCAATAAATAAAAACTAAGTTCAGACCAAAATTATTTGGGAGAGCTTAAAAATTCTACTTGAAACATCTAAGAATCATACAGCAGACCGAAAACACCTCATCTTTTCTTTGCCAGCTGGGAAATTCTGCCCTCTCAAGACTATTTTGTGTTGTCACCACTGCTGTGGGCATGTACACAACTGACTTAGAGCTCCCTCGCAGCAAGGGAGGCAAACACATAACCGTGGCACAGCAAGCGCGGCAGCGCGTTCCATTCCGACAGCCAGGCAGGCAGAGCCTGCACCCTTCTACCTTCACTTCCAGCCACGAGTCCCTAACACCCTTGCGCTGTTGTTCTGTTTGTCGGTCCCCTTTGGGAGTCATTTCAACCCAGCAGAAATTCCAAAGGCAGTGGGACATTTTCCACTGAGTGAGTTTAACTGGCTCTGAACCAAGTGAACCGGTGCGAGCCACGAACAAATTGGAGTAAGGTCTCATCTTTCTCTGGTAGCAAGTCGGTACCCATGTCATGTCACTTCATCTCGAGACAGAGCTAAGAACTCGTAACTTTTTAAGTTAGCTTACTCCATTCAGGTAAACATAGTCATGTGGCTATACTGTAACCAAACTAGCTCAGGCACCGAGACAGTGGCACACCAACACAAGCACAGAGTTCTCATGATCCAACTTGCCAATCATCTCAAGCAGGTTTTGCAAGGTTTAATGTAGTGTATGGTGCAACAACGATGCTGCTAGCAATACGTGACTTAACTAGCTCAAAATCCTCATGAGCTGTGGCACCAGCCTCACAGACGTACCTTCAGGCTGTGGTTCAACGTTCAGCCACAGTCCTGAGTAAACTAGTCTGTCATCCCTCCCTGTCCCCAGCTACTCAGTTCCACTGCCTTATCCTTCCAATCGTGACATCAGCTGCTGGCAGCCGTGTGATGCTGCACAAGCAACCACATCAGGGTACCACACTGTCTGAAAAACATTCCAGGGGAAAAAAGGAGGAAAAGGGTCAACAACAAAGTTTGGTTTTGGCTGGATCCCAGCCCAGGTCACTGAGGAGTGTCACAAGACCGCTGCTCGCAACTGCTCCACCTTGGTACGGGCACGGCCGCGGCTCAAAGGGCCAGGCCAGTTTCACCTGCCGCTGGCCTGCACTTCCCCCACCACATTCATGCTGGCACCTGACACGACCACTAGATTCCTCTTACCCCACAGCGGTCTGTACAAAAGCAATGGAGGGATTCACCCTTTTTATGACAGTGAAATTGCAGCTGACGCTAACAGGCAAGAGGAACCACAAAACCAACAGCTGCACAGTGCAGCCACGTGTCCTTACGCCCCACAACGCTGCGTAGTGCACTTGCTGCTCTGAGGGCCTTAAGATGGCAAGCTCAGAGTTAGCATATCCATCTGCAAGACTGGAGCTTCACTTCAACAGAAAGCACAATTTCACAGTCTTAAAGGAATAAAGAAATACATGAGGCAGGGGGTACCCAATTCAACCTGAGAAGACAGCTTATGAGCAGAACTTCCAGAATGGAGACATGCAAAGATGCTACAGGTACTAAAGATGACTCTCAAACAGTAACCTGGTCACTGCATCTGCTCGCACAATCTGTAGACAGAGGAGCAGCACAATTTAGTAACATTCAGACTTCAGGGATATAATCTCATCTATAGATTTTAGTTACCAATGAGGCAGGACACATAGGGACTTGCCCACCCCAGAATAAAGGCAAAGCTCTTTAAATCCTTTTGTGAATAGTTTTACTTTAATCATCATTAAGATCTGTTCCTTTATTTCATAGTTCTTGACCCTATATAATCTAGCGGGTATTTAATTCACACTAATAAGAACATAGACAAATATTGACTACAAAAAGTAAAAGTGATGCTCAATTAACACTAGAGAAACGATAAGTATTACACTGAAAGCTTCCAGATAATGACTGAATTAGTCCTTTAACTTCAAAGCAGCACATAAGAAAACATTATTGGAACCCACCATTACAACAAAACACTGGACAGGGTGGAGTCATCACAAGTTTCTGAAGAGGTAATTGTCCAGGTACCCTTTAAAAAGGAGTGTGGCAAATGAAGCTTCAGAGGGGTCCTTTTAAAAAGGAACATGTCAGTTCAAGCTTCAGACACTCCTCTGACTTTTCCAAAACAGTTATTACGCAAAATGAAGTCCCACTGCACTGGTGTCCCATACCCAGGCTCTCTCCAGATTCTGTTAAAACTTGGATGTAGGCTGAAAAAAGTGCAACACCCTGGGAGACGTCGCACTGGAAAGCGCACTGAATCTCATCTGCTCAGACCACAGGCAAGCAGCTCCAGATCCCCGGTGGCTCCTGCAGCAGCATGCAGTGTGCAAGGCCCTACTCAGTCTTGCTGCTCTTTTTCAGACTGCAGAAACAGCTTTAAAACTGCCAAGTTGCTGATTTCATAGGACAGGCACTACTTGAGAAAGACTTAAACAGAAGCAGCCATTCCCAGAAGTAATTCACACAAGAAGAGAAAACAATTTAAAAGAGTGTAAGTTTAGGATTCTATGATTTGTTTCCCCATAAGCACCTACAAGTTCTTTAACTGTTAAAAAACTGCCAAGTACCCAGGATCCTGAAAACAACTTAGAAATTACAGATCATACAGCTCCACCATTTAAGTTCATAAAAATTAAAGAATGTGTCATAATATATATTGGTCAGTAAGTTATGGTAATGCTGTACTAAACCTAATTATGCTTTGTTGTCATCATGAGTGACAAGACAGTCACTTCCTTGTCCTAATTTTCCTAATAGGAAAATAAAACAGATGGGTTTGTCAGTGCAATACAAAAACGAAAAAAAATTGATGTTGCCTGCTAACGCTGGAGTCCTTTAGAGTCTCCATGCCTGTGTTTGCACTCTGCAAATGTCTCTTGGGTCTAACTGGTTCTGTAATGTTTCCCTTTACGGATATCTTCATTGCATTGCTCAGAAACTATAGAATGCATCAGCCCACTGCAAATTCACTGGCTATACGAGTCTTACCAAACCATACTGATCCAACTTGTCAACTTCCTATCAGTTAGTAATCCCAACCCATTTGATTGCAGAAATAAATGTATATCAAATATTATGTTTAAATAGCAGGCTCTATAGCATGAGAAGCCACCTATTTAAATAATTCATTTTATAATTCCTGTACTAACTTGCAATAGCTTTAACACAGTATTTTCAGCTAACATATATTGCTTTTGCAAGTAATCCATGATACATGCATTATATTCTTCTTACAGAAATATTCAAAACTTTACAGAGGCACTGTGCTTCCAATGATGGTCTTTATCATGACAATTACTAGATACTCTTCTATAATTTATCCCCAAGATACACATTCTAAGTCATGTTTTTATACAAAGTGCCTTTAGTGGGAGCACTGAAAATTGCTTTTAACAGTTTCGTCTTACTATTGCTACAAATTAACAAGATGAAACCTGTCCAACAGGCAAGCAGACCTAAACAAGAATTAAAATTACTTTTCACCAGGGGTCCTAAACCTGGAAGTTGCAGCCTCAGTCAGATTAAAAAGATAGAAAGTCATGAACATCCTGTTCTTTTAATATTTTTAAACAGGAAGGAACCCTCAGTTCACGTGTTCTCCAGAGCAGCTCTTCAGCACTTGAAAGCTGAAACTCCTAGCTGAACCAGAGTTGTACAATGGTCTGGATGATAAAACAATCAATCGTGATTCAAATATTACCTTTAATTCTGCAGATAGATAATGCTGTATTGCACGATTACACTAAAGATTGCCCTCAGACTAATGGGAATAAATAGGTTTCTTTATACTTAATCAAGCATCACTGGGACTGCACAGTAATTAAAAGAAATATATGTGCATGCTTAAATGTCAGTATATATAGATATAGTTCTGGCTAAATAACTTTACTATTTGTTATGATACTCATACTATGATTACTAGTTTACCAAAACACCAGATAACTAATTCTCCCTTACTCTCTTTGTGCTAAGACGAAAACACAAGCCTTCAACTTCAGTAATTTTGTGAGAAAAATATGAATCTCTGATAAGAAGCAGTTGAAATGAAAAGATCTCCTCCATCTTAAAATACAATATTTTTGTAACTGAAAATACTGTTGTAATCCAATTATGTATATTCATTGCATAGAGGGAAAGTCTACTATATCTTCATCATGACACTCCGTTGTAGCCAAGATATGTAGTTCTTTAGTATAATTTCATATTGAAGCTGAAGTGTTCAATTTTTTTTAGCCAATTTGCAGAAATTATGTAAAGTTTCTCTATGATAAAATATAATTTTGGTACATCAGCCTAACAGAGGCTTAATTAATGGTCTCCTGGGCCTCTTTTCCACTGGAGCAGATCTGTTTAAGAAGACTCTTAAACTTGCTTACAGAGGGGTCTTACCATGAACTGGGAATAATTCTATGCGGTTATGACAGACATCTACTTGCACATTAGGCCTGACTGACACTAATGTAGCAGACAAATTATTCTTCACCAAATTCTACCACCTTGAAAATTAACTGAAGGAGCCCAAGCAAATGAGTTGCTATCACCAATTATTGGTATAATGGGTCACCATCTGAGCAGAATGGACAACAGAGGGTATTCCAGCAGATCCTCTGTTCATTCGCATTAATGGGCAGTTAGTTAGGTAGATCTTTTAGTAATGATCCAGTGTGCTGTTCGAAACTAGACACATTATTGCACACAGTATTCCAGAGAGAGCTCGTGTTTTACACCACATACCTATTACTCAATTTTCTTACTCTTAACTAAACCAACGTGTGACAAAGACACACAGAAGATAAAGACCTCCATTATAACTTAGGAGCTCTAATGTGCATCTTGGAAGCAGCTTTTAAAAATTGTAATCGTATTACAAAAACTGAAACACGTGCCAACTGAGCAAATGTTCTTGTGCTAGTAACACACTGATCATGATCACAGGTTCCACAGCGACTCCTGCACCCACAGAGCTCACTGCGAGGCTGGGACCCAGGAGCCCAAAATCACACGCGTTAAGAATCAGCAGGGCCTGCTCACCTCAGATCATGAGTGTCACCTGCAGGAAAGGGTATCTCGAGTTTTGGGCTATGGCCACACGTGGAACCAGACTGTGAATTCTCAGGAATCATCTCCGCAGAAGAGTACGGCTCTACCCATTCAGATGTAACAGGCTCTACTCATTTCAAACGCAGCCAGTGTTTTTCAAGGCAGGTCATGAATCTGATCAATTTTTGATACATCCACTCTCCCAGCCGGCC